>NC_133659.1:91584329-91812152 GCF_037893015.1 Macrotis lagotis
AAAAGACTATCTTTCTTCTGAATTAAAAGCTGAAAGAGAATGCCTTTTTTCTCAATATTAACTAGAACTGCCTTCCATATTATCCCATAGCCTTGCCATTCATCCAAATTTTCCCATACATGTACATTCATTCAAGCACCATATGTGTATATGTGTGTGTATGAGGTTGTGTGTGTGTGTGTGTGTGTGTGTGTGTGTGTGTATGTGAGAGATAGCTTAAGCAATGCTAAAATTAACAGCATTTTTTGAAATTATTGTTTATTTTGTTCTCTATTAAAATGCATTTTTTCAGGGGCAGTTAGATGGTGCAGTGGATAGAACACCAGCCCTGGAGTCAGGAGTACCTGAGTTAAAATTTGGTCTCAGACACTTAATAATTAATTGGGCAAGTCACTTAACCCCATTGCCCTGCCAAAAAATGCATCTGTTCCATTTAATTTCATTCATTATTTATATTATTTTCCAAGGTAGCACATTTCACCCATTTTCTATTGTAAAACAGCACACATTCCCCTAGAAGAGGTAACATCAGTGGAAAGTTGACTCCTAATCATGGATATGTGTATAATAGATATAAAATATATCAAACTACCCATATCCAAATTTCTTTCCTTTCTAAAGAAAACAGACAAATCTATTGACAAACTATAGCTATATATAACTAGCATTTATACATTGCTTTAATGCTTGCATAATACTCTACAGATATTTTATCTTTTCAACTGGATAACAAACTTAGCAGCTAGATTCTATTATTATCTCCATTACATAGTTGGAGAAAGTGAGGCAGACAAAGAATAAGTGACTTGTTCAGGATCACATAGTTTACAAGTGTCTCTGGTAGAGTTTGTTCATAGTTCTCCCTGACTCCAGGGCCAAGGCTCTTTCCACTTTATAACTTGTCTATGCACATGCATGTATGCATGCATGTTAACATCTACATATGTAATACACATATTTCTTTCTAGGCTGATTTTTTCAGAAGACAGAAAGAGAAAGAAGGAAAGAAAGAAAGAAAGAAAGAAAGAAAGAAAGAAAGAAAGAAAGAAAGAAAGAAAGAAAGAGAAAGAAAAAGAAAGAAAGAAAGAAAGAAAGAAAGAAAGGAAGAAAGAAAGAAAGAAAGGAAGGAAGGAAGGAAGGAAGGAAGGAAGGAAAGAAGGAAGGAAGGAAGGAAGGAAGGAAGGAAGGAAGGAAGAAAGGAAGGAATGAAGAAAGAAACCCAAATATAGTCAGATATAAATAATTGGAAAAATGTCAATCACTCATGATTATGTAGAGCTAATATAATAAAAATAACAATTCAAGTCCATACCAATCAACCTACCAAATAAATATTTTACCCAGCTAGACAAAATAATAAGAAAATTCACCTGAAGCATGAAAAGGTCAAAAGTAGCAAGGGAACTGATGAAAAAAAAAGGTGCAGGAAGGTGACCTAGCTCTAACAGAGCTAAAACTATACTGTGAAACAGCAATACCCATAACTGTCTGGTACTGGTTAAGAAATAGAATAATGGATCAGTGGATGAGATTGGTTCAAAAGAAACTGCAGAAAATGATTACGAGAATCTACTGTTTGACAAACCTAAAAACATCAGCTTCTAGAATAAGAACTCACTATTTGACAAAAATTGTTGGAAAAACTGGAAAATAGTGTGACAAAAACTATACATAGACCCACATCTCACACATCCCACATCTTTGGTGTACCAAAATAAGGTCACAAGTGATACAGAATTTAGACATAAAGGGCAACACCATAGATAAATTAGTAGACAAAGAAATCATCTATGGAATCAGTGGAAAGAAGCCAGATTTAATTAATTTAAAAATTAATAAAATTAATTAAAAATTAATTAATTAAATTAAAATTAATTAAATTAATTAAAAAGTTTTTACAGTAATATGATCAATGCTGTCAAAATTAGAAGGAAAGCAGTAAACTGGAAAACAATCTTTTTACAACAGGAGTTCTGATAAAGTTCTCATTTCTAAAATATATAGAGAATTTCATCAAATTTATAAGGTTAAAAATCATTACCAAGAATTTCTTCAAATGTAGAATGGAGCCAAGGAAAACAGAAAACATTGTGAGAAATCAAGAAGTAATAAAACAAGACCAAAAAAATGAAAAACTACAAGAAAATGCAAGCTACTTCATTGGGAAAAAACAATTGACTTGGAAAAAATATCAAAAAGAGATAATTTCTTAAATTTATTTATTTATTTATGAATTTTACAGTTTTTCTCTAAATCTCCCTTTCCTCCTCCACCCGCCCCCCACTGAAGGCAGTGTGTTAGTCTTTACATTATTTCCATGTTATGCATTGATCTAAATTGAATGTATTGAGGGAGAAATCATACCCTTAAGAAAAATAATAAAATATAACAGAAAGCTTACATAATAATATTTTTAATTAAAGAAAATAGTATTTCATCTTTTTACAAACTCCACAATTCTTTTCTCATGATACAGATGGTATTCTGCATCACAGATTTCCCCTTATTGTTGTGATTGTGAAATGAGTGATTCTGTTAAGGTTGATCATCAACCCCATGTGGCTGTTATGGTACAGAATGTTCTTCTGGTTCAGCTCATCCTGCTCAGCATCAGATCATGCAAATCCCTCCAGGCTTCTTTGAGTTCACATCCCATCTGGTTTCTAATAGAACAATAGCATTCCATAACATACATATAACAAAATTTGATCAGCCATTCCCCAAATGATGGACATTCACTCAATTTCCAATTCTTTGCTAACCACAAAGAAAACTGCTATGAATACTGTTGCAATAAGTCCTTTGTACCTCTTTATGTAAAGTGATTCACCCCATTCAGTCTCCTTCTTCTTCGCATCTCTTATAACTTCTGGTTAAGTATATTCTCTCTAATAGTTAAAATTCTTGAGATTTATGAGAATCTTTCTCCCATGTGGGGATATAATAGTTTCATCTTATTGGATAGCAGTTTTTTTCTTTTACCCCCCCCCACCTTTTTAAAATCTTTTTCATGTATCTCTTGAGTCTCCTGTTTGGCGTCCAAATTTCCTATTTAGCTCTGGTCTTTTCATCAAGAAATGATGGAAGTCTCCTATTCCATTAAATGTCCTTCTTTTCCCCTGGACGAGAAAGCTCAGTTTTCCTGGATAGTGGAATCTTGGCTGCATTCCAAGTTCCCTTGCTCTTCAGAATATCTCATTCCAGGCCCTTCCATCACTTACTGTTGATGCAGCCAGGTTTTGTGTAATCTTTACTGTGGCTCCTTAGTATTTCAATTGTTTCTTTTTGTTTGCTTGCAGGATTTGCTCTTTGATCTAATAGTTCTGGAATTATCACTTCTGGCTAAGACTATTTTCTCTAATAGATTTACAATTCTCAAGAATTATGAGACTCTTCTCCCATGTGAGTATATAATAGCTTTGGCTTATTGGAAAGCAGTTTCTTTTCTTTACCCCCCCCCCTTTTTTTACCTTTTCATGTGTCTCTGGAGTCTTCTGTTTGATGTCCATATTTTCATCAGGAAGTGATGGAAGTCTCCTATTTCATTAAATGTCCTTCTTTTTCCCCTGGAAGAGAATGTTCAGTTTTGCCAGATAGTGGATTCTCCACCATGTTAGTCTCCCTTTCAGCTGAGGGTACTCTGCTGCCCATGCCTGAGCCTGTGGGGCTAGAGTGGGAGCTGTTACTGTGTTTGTTCTTGGAAGAGGACTTTTCTGTGGAACTCATGACCTGAGCTGAGCACATTGATATCCACCAGCACTCTACAACTCTCTTTGCTGGGGCTCTCCAGACCTTTGCTCCCATGGCCAAAGCCTCCATGGCCTTGGACCCAAACTCCCAATGTCAAAGTCTCTGGGGTTGATCTTAGATTAGTTCACTTTCACCCCACCCCCACTGACTCTCTGCTCTCTACCACAGGTTCATCCCATGATCCCAGGATACAGACATTTTGGTAGATATCCTTCTCTTAGTATGTTTTTCTGGGTTTATTCAATAGGATTTCTGTTAAGAGTTTTTTCCATATTATTTCTGAGGGGAAAACAGGAGACCTTGGCTCAGTGCCTGTCTTTTCTCTGCCAACTTGGTCAGATGTCAAGGACAAATAATTTTAAAATGATTGGTTTACCTGAAATTCATGACTAAGAAAAGAGCCTAGACTTCACTTTTAAAGAAATTATCTAGGAAATTCCTATATCCTAGATATATCCTGATATCTTAGAAGCAGAGGGTAAAATAAAAATCCTCTGATCACCAAGTAGATTCCAAAATAAAAAGTCACGGAAACATTATAGCTCAACTCCCAAGTGAAAGAGAATATATTACAAGAAACTAGAAAAAATCAAATATAGTGGAACTACAGTCAGGATTGCACAGGATTGTGTTGCACATTTATTAATGGCTCCTAGGTCTTGGAATATGATATCTGGAAAGCAAAAGAGCTTGGATCACAGACAGGAATGAAACTCAGCAAAATTGAACATTCTCTTTCTGGAAAAAATATATGGATATTCAGTAAAACAGGGAATTTAAATGTTCCTGTTGAAATGACCAGAGCTGAACAGAAAGTTTAATCTTCAAGTACAGGACTTTAGTGAAGCCCAAAGAGGGTGAACAGCAAGGACAAAAATTATGAGACATTTAACTGTGTTGAACTGCTTATATTCTTGCGTGAGAAGATGATACTGAAAAGTCAAATGAACTTTCTAATTTATTAGAGGAGTAAGAAGGAGCATATATAGAAAAGGCACAGAAGAGAGCCGAATAAGATGATATAATATATTATAATGATGGAGTTAATAGGTGAGAAAGGAATATACAGGGAGAAAGGAAAAGGTAAGGTAGAAGGGTTATGATATTTCACGTGCAAGACAAAAGAAAAGTTTTGTAAAGAAGTGGAAGGTGGAAAGGAAAGGGGAATGAGTCATTGTCTACACTGTCATTGAAAGTAACATAAAGGGCAGCTAGGTGGCACAGTGGATAAAGCACCGGCCCTGGGGTCAGGAGTACCTGGGTTCAAATCTGGTCTCAGACACTTAATAATTACTTAGCCGTGTGGCCTTGGGTAAGCCGCTTAACCCCATTTGCCTTGAAAAACCTAAAAAAAAAAGAAAGTAACATAAATATACAATAAGGTATAGAAATCTATCTTATTCTAGATGACAAAAAGAAGGAAGGCATGGGAGAAAGAGAACAGGAGGAGGGGATGGGAGGGTTTAGGTGATAGAAGAAAGGGAAGATCATGGAATATAGCAATCAGATACATCAAACGTTTAAGGAGAGACAGGGGGAAAAGGAGAGAAAGAAGAGAATAAATGGGGGGAGAATGAAGGTAACTATCGCCATCAATGGCAATTGAAGGAAAAAACATTTAATCAGCTTCTCTGATGAACTTATGCATGTACTTATTTTTTTTTATTTTAGGGATTTTTGTTTGATTGTTTGGTAAGACAATGGTGTTAAGCGGCTTACCCAAGGCCACACGGCTAGGTAATTATTAAGTGTCTGAGGTCAGATTTGAACTCAGGTACTCCTGACTCCAGGGCCAGTGCTCGATCCACTGTGCCACCTAGGTGTCACTTCTGATGAACTTATGATGAAGAATGAGATCTATCGTGGAGACAAAGCTTTTCTCTCACTTTATTTTTTGAGGTATCTCTATTTTTATGAAGGAAAGGGGAGGTTTATTTTTACTTTTACAATAAGACTATTGTTGTAATGTGAATATAAATAAATAAATTAAATGTAAAAATAAATCATAAGGGATGTAACTTCAGAAAAACCTGGAAATATTTGCATGAACTGATGCTGAATGAAGTGAGCAGAATCAGAAGCAATATTGTGAACTGATCAATTATGATGCACTTGCTCATTTCAGCAGTACAATAATCAAAGACACTTTAAAAAGACTTGTGATGGAAAACACCATCTATATCCAGAAACAAAATTATGGGATATGAATACAGCCCAAAGTTTATTATCCTAAATGTTTAAATATATACATATATGTATGTAATTATCTTTTCCCCCTCTAATTTTTCCTTTTTTGGTTTGATTCTTCTTTCACAACATGATTAATATGTTAAAATGTTTCACATAGTTTATACTTGTATAATCTGTACTACATTGCTTTTTGTCAGGGAAAGGAGGGGAATAAAGGCAGGGAGGGAGAAAAATATAAAACTCAAAACTTTTTTAAAATTATTGTTGTAAACTATCTTTGCATGTAGTTGGAAAAATAAATAATATATATTTTTAAAAATGTATCTTTTCAAAAGCCCACTTAATTTTAATGCCTTTTATCTACTAATTATTTCCTATATTACTCATAAATATCTTGTTGTAAATTTCCTCCCTTTTGATTCTGAACTTCTTGTGGTCAGGGACTCTTTCCTCTTTTTATGTACTTTGATCTTCTCCCACTTTTATATACTTAAGCTTATGGTGCTTAATAAGCATTTACTGATTGATTTTTCACCCTAATGGTTAATCTGAAAAAACTGAGGCTCAAGTGACTGATGAGAAGACCTATATTTTTTATGCCCATGCCCAAACATTTTAATGGAATTTCAAAATGTGGTCTAAAGCTAATATAGCATTTGAATCTGTCTTCATATAAGTTTTTCCTATGTGCATAATTATACTCATTTTATAACTGAGGAGGAAACATTTATCAGTTGTGCAAACTTGGAAAAGTCATGACCCTGTTAGCCTCAGTCTTCTCAGTGATAAAATGAGGTGGAGAAGAAAATTGCCAATCACTACAGTGTTTTTGACAAGAAAACCTGGAATAGGACCATAAAGAGTCTGCAATTACTGAAACACAACCGAAGTGACTAAACAACAACAACATAAAGAACTCTATGTAGACTCTTCTCTATCCTGATGTTCTGCCTATATGTCTTAAAGTTTATCATGGAATCATGAATTTAGTATCCTAAAATATAGTGTGTTGGATTTATGCAGAACTAAAGGGAAGTGCTGACAAGGAATAATACAGGAGAATCTGTGATTTCTAGGCCTAGGTATCATTTCCTTCCTAATTCAACCACAGATCAATCTATTGATTTAGATCAAAATTGTAGGCAAGGAAATTACATCGAACTTTTTGCAGACAAACTCCTAAATAATCCCATCTGTCTGATTTTGCATTTGTGAAATTAGAACCTCAGCACATCTTCTAAACAACTTTGGTATTGAAATCCTCAAAAAAGAAGCAAACAAACAACAAACCTCTTCCCAATAAATTGGTTTGTAGACATAACATAAAATTAGTGAAACAAATATGAAATTATATACTACTTTAAGAAAGATCAAGTAAACCAATTCATCAAGAGCCAAACTAATATCTTCATAATAATTTACAATGACCTCTAACTCTCACCCCAGTAATGACAATATAAATCTTATTTGGGATTAGTTAACAATCTTGTTTCTTGTAAGAATGTATTAATTACTTATGTTACTTCCCATGTTTAAGTGACTGTAGTGTCTTCTTCAGGATAAGTCATGATGATATGCAATGACATTACTTTGGAAAAGTTTAAAGAATATGATGGCTTCTAGTCTTTTAACCATGTAATGAGGTTCTGCCTCCTCATTTTTGTAATTGTGGAGGATGGAGTGAGTGTTGGTTCAGAAAGATCTCATTTTAAAGGCATTATTTAATCTTATCATTTGCTTATTAGCTGACTTCATTTTACAATTTGACATTCTGGTTAGAGAAAAGAAAATATTGTTAAAGAGAAAGATGTTGGACTCTCCCTATCTAAGAATACATGTGGCCAATGATAATGAGTCACTGCTCATTGTTGTAATCTATTTTTTTTCTGTTTGATGAAGGAAATTGAAAGTTACAAATGGGTGAATTTAACACCAGAAATTCACTTAGAGGTCCAAGAATATGATCATTGGATTTTTAACCAGCCAATGTAGAATTGAAGACTGACAGGAATGTCATAAATTAAGTGCACAAATGCTATCTGAAAATTGCATTGGTCTGATTCCACTCTCCCCTGGGTTCAAGATAAGATGATATGGGGGGAGAATGTACTGTCAAAATGTTAGCAGAGGGGCGGCTAGGTGGCTCAATTGATGGAGCACTGGCCTTGGAGTCAGGGGTAGCTGAATTCAAATCTGGCCTCAGACCTAGCTGTGTGGCCTTGGGCAAGCCACTTAACCCCATTTCCTTGCAAAAAACCTAAAAAAATGTTAGCAGAGAGCATAAAAGTAAATTGTCCTCTTCCTGGTATACCTTCAAAATAAATTCCCTTTCATAAAAGCTAATTAATATTAATTACCTCCATGGAATTGAGGCTCTAATCACTTAGGGATAGTGACATGGGAAAATATAAAAACTGGGACTCAACTTAATAGCATTCTCATTATTATCTAGGATAAAATGGTTAATTCTTTCTATAATTTGTTTTTTGGTTCACTCATTTTTTAAAATGAGGTTATTCAGTTTCCAATTTGTTCTGGGTCTATATCTCCTTGGCCCAGTGTTGCATATGACTTTTATTGAATTGTGATCTGAGAAAGATGTATTCACTATTTCTGCCTTTCTGCAGTTAATCATTAGGTTTTTATGTCATAGTACATGGTCAATTTTTGTATAAGTTGCATGTACTGCAGAGAAAAAGGTATATTCCTTTCTATCCCCATTCAGTTTCCTCCATACGTCTACCATATCTAATTTTTCTAACAATCTATTTACCTCCTTAACTTCTTTCTTGTTTATTTTATGATTTCATTTATCTAGATCTGATAGTGGGAGGTTGAGGTCTCCCACTAGTAGAGGTTTGCTGTTTTGTCTTCCTGTAATTCTTTCAGTTTCTCCTACAAGAATTTGGGTGCTGTCCCACTGGGTGCATATATATTCAATATTGAAATGACTTCATTGTCTATGGTACCTTTTAG
Organism: Macrotis lagotis; assembly: GCF_037893015.1. Classification (NCBI taxonomy): domain Eukaryota; kingdom Metazoa; phylum Chordata; class Mammalia; order Peramelemorphia; family Peramelidae; genus Macrotis; species Macrotis lagotis. The sequence goes on from NC_133659.1 coordinate 91,593,246, forward strand.
GAGGATAAAGTTTCCTTCCTTATCTCTTTTAAGGCTATCTATTTTTTCTGCTGCTTTGTCTGAGATAAGGATTGCTACCCCTGCATTTTTACTTCAGCTGAATCAAAATATATTTTGCTTCAACCTTTTACCTTTACTCTATATGTATCTCTCTGCTTCAAATGAGTTTCTTGTAAGCAGCATATTGTAAGATTCTGGTTTTGAGTCTACTCCGGTATTTGCTTACATTTTAAGGGAGAGTTTATCCCATTCACATTCAAGTTTATGATTACTAATTCTTTATTGCCCTCCGTGCTATCTTCCCTCTGTATTTTTCCCCCTTCCCCCTGCTTTATCCATATTCCCCAGTCTTTTGTTTCTGAAAACTACTCCCTTCAGTGTGTTTGCCCTCCTATATCACACCCTCCCCTTTATTTCCCCTTTCCCTTCCCTTTCTTTTGTTATTTCCCCTTATTTCCCCTACTCCCCTTCCCTTTCTCCACCCCCCCTCCCCTTTTCCCCTTTTAATACTTGAAAGGTTAGATGTTTTATAAGTTAAGTGAGTATGCGTAGGTTGACTTTAAGCCAAGTCTGATGAGAAGAAGATTCAGGTGTTTCTCCTCTGCTCCCTTCTTCCCCACTATTACCATAGGTTTTTTGTAACTCTTAGTGTAATGAGATTTACCCCATTCAATCCCCTCCCTCCTCCAGTCTCTTTCCTGTCCCCCTTTTTGAGGTGGTAGTGTTTTTTAGATCATTCCATCTAAGTCATAGAAAATTCTGAGTGTCTGTCCCTTCTAGTTCAGTATATTCTATTGCATAGCTGCCGGAGACAAATCCTGAGGTAGATGTTCTTTCTCCTGGCTTTTCTTTCTGGGTTTTGTGGGTCAGATTTCTTTTAAGTGGTTTGTTTCATGTGATTGATGGGGAAGAGATCAGGAGACTTTAGAACTGTGCCTGTCTTCTCTCTGCCATCTTGGCTGGATCTCAACTTAATAGCATTCTCAAAGTGTTCAGTGTAGCTCTAGAATACTAAAGGGGAGGTGCAATCAGCCTTGATTAGGATATTATGACTAAAGAATAATTACTACATAAGAATAGAAAGATGCATTTGAAATATTCATGTTTTCAAGGCAAATATTTTTATCTTATATACCCTTCAATGGCAATAGTCTTACAATAAAGTAGCAAGAATTAATAAATTTTAGAAGTGCCTCTAAAGTATTATAATCTCCAAATACTGGAAAGTCTTATCTAGTAAGTTAGGTTGTCTAAGTAATGGCAGAGCAAGAATTCTCTTTATATTTTCATGCAGAAGTTAATGTCTAGTCTCTATTATAAGACTTTTAATACTACAGTATTCACTACATTCTAAAGAATTTTTTTATTTTATTATTGAAATCTGTCAAATACTGAAAATATTATCATGTTCACCACCACACATTTTTTCCTTCCTCTAAATAAGCAAATCTAGTTCTTTCACTCAGTACTTCTATGACACCACCCCAGAAAATCACTTCACAGAATTCACTTAAATTCCTTGTCATTGCATCCAGTGTATTCATATTTACTATCCTCTAAATACCGCTGAACTTATTTTTCTTTAAAATGTGGTACCTCAATTTAGCATACTACTCTGTAGGTAGTTAGTCTTAAATGAGCAAAGAATAATGGGACTATAACCACCAATATAAAATATGTGATATATCACTAATGAAGTGTACGATTAGACTATATTTTCTTCTTTTTTGACTAAAATTTAGTACTGCAGACTCATATTGAGTTTGCAGTTTGCATTTTTAAATGAAACAAATATTGTATTTAGATTCAAAAAATTTAATTGGGACTGAACTTTTTTTACACTAAAATTTTCTTTTAGTTTGATTCTATTACATCTCAGTGATTTTAAAATAATTCTTTCATTAGGCATCACATTAGAATAGTCAAAAAGGAAATTATAGCAAACCAACCTTATTTCATTTTTGAAAATATTGTTTAACTGGTTGTGAAATACCCTATACACAATGACCTGGATAGTTATTAAAGTATCTGACGCAGACTTTTACCTGATTTTTGATAAACAGCTGTGTATATTCAGGTCAACAATAATAAGATTAGGCAGATATAGGGCTAGTCAAATGCCCTGATCCTAAAGAGTGAATGTTGATAGTTCATTATCAGGGAAGTTTCCACTGGAAAATCACAGGCCCTGTGTTTGACACTATATTATTCAACATTTTAATCAATGATTTGAGTGAAAATAGATTTCTAGATGACACAAAGCTGGAAGAATTAGTAAGATACAACATTTCAGAGTCAGAAGAGGAAAAAAATGACCTTGAAACACTAAAACAATGAACTGAATCATATCAAATAAAATATAAAATCAGTAAATATAGTCTTAATAAGAAAACAGATGTAATAGAGAACTGGGATGAGTCAGAAAAATGTAGATTAAAGTGTCATTTCTGATTAATATTCATGGTGCATCCTTTAGTCTCCCAGGCCTTTGGGCAAATTTTTAAGTCTAAAAGTTTTAGAAACATTGTCTATCCTCGTTGAAATTGTTGTTTTGTTTTACTATTTTGATTGAATCTTTCCTGTACCAGTATCATTATGGACACTGGGAGGATATGTGGGTTCAAAAATTCAACTTCAAATATTTTAAATGAAGGAATGATTCCTAAAGAAAAACCATAAAATTTTTCTGAAACTTCCCCTGAAAAGATTTAAGGGAATGGGATTCCCCTCCCATTGTTTGCCTTAATTCATTTATTCAATATTTACTAAGTTCATGCCATATGATGTGCTGATGAACTATGTTAAAATCACAATCCTTTTCCTCAACAAGCCTATATCTTGTTGTGGTTAAAATATACTATTCTAAAGACTGCACTATGACTCAAATTAAGTTATCTATTCAGTACCAAACCAATCAAACTACCAAATAATTATTTTACTGATTAACAAAAAGTAGTAACAAAATTCATCTGAAGCAATAAAAGGTCAAGAATAGCAAGGGAACTGATGAAAAAAATGTAAAAGAAGGTAGCCTAGAACTAGCCAAACTAAAATTATCCTTTAAAGTGGCAGTCATTAAAACTTCCTAGTATTGATTAAGAAATAAAGTAATGGACCAGTGGATTAATATAGTTTCAAAAGAAACAGCAGTAAATGATTAGAGTAATCTCTATTTGAGAAACCCAAAAACATCAATTTCTGGGATAAGAACTCTTGATGGAAATTTTTGGGAAAATTGGAAAATAGTATGACAAAAACTGGGCCTAGTCCCACATCTCACACCCTATACAAAACTAAGGTCAAAGTGGTTACAGGGTTTAGACATAATGGACAACACTATTGATAAATTAAAAAACCAAGAAATATTTTATCAGATCAATGGAAAGGTGACAAATTTATTACTAGACAAAAAATAAAGTACATTGTAAACTGAAAAATGAATTTATTTTGACTATACTAAATTAAAAATATTTTTGCATAAATGAAACCAATGCTGCCAAAATTAGAAGGAAAGCACAAATTTTGGAAACAATATTCACAACTAGCAGTTCTTTTAAAGATCTCATCTTTAAAATATATGGAAAATTACATCAAATTTATAAAGTTTCAAATTGTTCTCCAATTGATAAATGGTCAAAGGACTTGAATAGACAGTTTTCAAATGAAGAAATTAAAGGCATATACAATTATATGAAAACATGCTAAAATCATTATTGATTAGAGAAATGAAAATTAAAACAATTAGGTGCCACCTTCCTCATATCAGATTAGTTTAGTTGAGAAAAAGGAAAGATGATCAATGTTGGAGAGGTTTTAGGAGGATTGGAACATTGATGCATTGCTGGTGGAGTTGTGAAATGATCCAATCATTTTGAAGAGCAGTATGGAACTATGCCTAAAGAGCAAAGAAGCTAATCAAACTCTTTATCCCAGCAATTCAAATTCTAGTTCAATATCTCAAAGATATCATAAAGAGTAGTAAAAGTCCCTCATGTTTTAAAATGCTCATAGCAGCTCTTTTTTTGGTAGTGACAAATAATTGGAAATTGAGGGGATGCCCATCAGTTGGGGAATGACTTAACAAGCTATGGTACATGAATATTATGGAATTTTATTGTTCTATAAGAAGCCATAAATGATTGTAGTCTAGTGAAGCATGGAATGAGTTATAGGATCTGATGCTGAGAGAAAGGAGTAGAGTCAAGAGAACAATGTACACATCAATAACAACATTGTGAGATGACCATCCTTGATAGAAGTAACTCCTCAAAGCAGTTCAGAGAACAAGGACAGCCATGTTAGACCAGCTATGGACAATACTTTCCCAGAGGAAGAAAAACAAAACAAAATTAAAAAAATTTAAAAAAAATCACATGAACACACTATAAAAATATCTCTTATGTTTCTCTTTCCTTAATCCTCATACTGAAAATGACTAATCTGTAAACATGCTTATCATTGTATGTACAATGTTGACTTCCAAGATGAGGTAAGATGGCAGTGTGAAGGTAACCTGCTCCTAGAACTTTCCCTACCAAAGATAAATGATACCTCTACTCTGATATTCACACTACTGCTTCCGCCAAGAAAAAGAGAAGATTTAAAGAACTTTCCAACTGTAGACCTAGTGGAAGATCTTCAGTGAAGGTCTATCTCTTTAGGAGAAAAGGGAAAGTAAAGTCCAGGAGGCAGGAGAGTGGGGAAAGTCAGCAGAAGGCAATTCCTGTCCTGACAGCTTAATTACAGCAGAGGTCCCAGCAGTTAGATAGCAAACAGCAGAGAGGACTCCAGTCTCAAACAGTTTCTGAACCCTGAAAACATCAGAGCAAATGAGAGGGCTGGTTCTTGAACAAGCCACTGCTAAGTCAGAACCTGGACATAAAGGAGGAAAAAAAATCATCTGCCAAGGCAAGACCTGTATTACATATATATGTATAATGTTAACCTATTTGACACTAAAATGAGGGGGATGGAAAGGGAGGCTAGAAGTTAATTTTGTAATTTAAAAATATACATATGCATATGGATAAATGTTGACAAACTTTTATAATGTGTTTGTAAAAAAACATAATTAAAAATGGTGGGGAGGACAGTAATATGGTTATTGATGAAATTTGTCCTTCATTTTTGCAGAGGACCATGACATCAGCGAGGTGATACCATGACAAGAACTTGAATTGGATTTGAGTGAGAAGATGCTGTGCTAAGTCCACAGCCTCACTTTCTCCTTCCAGAGACATCTGGATCAAGTAGTCAGATATGAATCAGAACAATTAGAGATGGCCTTAGATACCAAATGTCAAATATCTGAGGTCAAATTTGAACTCCCATGGTGCTGTTCTCCTGACTCCAAGACCAGTGCTCTATCCTTTGTGCAACCTAACTGCACTGTCTCTCATTATTTCAAAGATATCATAGTCCTTTCCTATCACAATAGAAGTAATTTTTTGCTTTGACAATCATTTCAACCTTAGACCCAGAATCAGATGCAAAATATTTTTCTACTCAATCTTTTTGCCAACTTCTAAAATTATTGAATTAACATCAAGGTAATTCAATCATTTCTCAGATTTTTATGATTTTATTGGTGAGAGTTCTGAGGTTGATACATATTCCTCTTAATTACTTTATTTTACTTCAATGTTTACCTCATTCAGTTGAAACTCATCTTTCAATTTACCTTTTTTGTAAGACCATCAATAATCTTTCTTCTACACTATTCATTCTGTCTCTTCTCGAAAATTTAAGTTGGAAAGGCAATATGGTGGAATCAGGATTTGAAGTTTATGAACTATTATTTTAATCAGATAAAACAGACTATTACAGACTAAAACAGACTGTTACAGACTTTTGTTAAATTTTTGGTGTGTATATTCAAGTTCTAGAATTGTTCATGCAAAAATTGGGTTTAAAATATTATTTCATTAATTATTGCAATTTTAGAGAGGAATGGAAAATATTAGTAATTTATATGTTAAACTTACATTTTTTATAGTATAGTTATTAAAAATTTTGGCATAAATAAAAATTTTTGAGCACCCCATTGACTTTACTCCTGATTCTAATATGTGATATTTAGTGAATAAAAGCAAAACAAAAAAACTCTTCTTACTCAATTTCCTTACTTATATATAATTATATGATTTCTCTTAATGATATTCTTTCACTCAAAACCTATTATTCTCTATAATCTTGATACTTAATATGATTTCAATTACTTTTGTCAAAGTTATGACCTCTAGTTTTGGAGTGTTAGTAGTGTCAGTGACAGTAAGAGAGAGACTATCTTAGAGTGAATGTTCAGGTTTATCAATTACTGCTCTTGATAACCTAATAGTTATGTCATTTGAGCAAGTCACTCAATTTTTTGCACTCTAGGCATCATATATATTCTGCCATCTAGATGCTGTCTAGGATAAATAATGTTATGGAAATGAGCATGACCTTGAACAGATTTTGAAAAACACTGCAAGATAGAAAAGCCTGGCATGCTTTGACCCAAGAGGTCCTGAAGAGTCAGACAAGACTGAATGACTGAACAATAATAACAACTCTTCATTTTCTACACTCTGTTATATCAGTTTCTATCGATTCAGCTATTGATTCTATGCAGATAATTGAGATCTGCACATCCAGTCTTGCTTCTGAGCTCCAGCCACACAATATCAATTGTGTATCGAACTTTTGTGACTAGATATTATGTGGGTACTTTAAGCAAAAACGAGGCAACAGGAAAGAGCACTGTATTTTCTTTACAACAACTGATCAGAAAGTATGGCTTTAAATTCCAATTCAGTCACTTATCATCTTTGACCTTGAGCAATTTTTATTCATTTTTTTGGATTGTGAGGTACTTGAAGACAAGCAAGTAATCTTTGCTATTATCAACACATAGGCATAGTATCAGACAAAAGGGAGGTGCTTAACAAATATTTGTTGAATTTCATGGGTCATTATTTCCATTATTACCCCAATGTAGGAATCAAAAACAAATAATTCAGTTCCAGTTAATTTTCTATCCAGATGTATTTCCAAGCAAGATCAAAATTTTGAAGACAAAGAAATAAAGATTCTAAAAGTTATTCACCAAAAATATCTAGTTTCCTACTTATATCTTAAATTAAAATTACTTGCATTGGTACAGAACAATGGGGTGTAATGTGAAGGGAAGAACTTGGTTCCTCTCACCACAATTTATATTAATCAGGTCAAAGAATAGTCATCCTTTCTCACTCTGACAAAGATTCTGTCCTTTACAAAAAGGAATTGGCATTTTCAATTCTGACTGCAATCTAGCATTAGTCTCTCAAAGGCAAAGTGAAGTGGAAAATTAAGGCAATTATTTGGATAATTCAGGCCAAAAGAATCCTTTTGCATGAGATAGCCAAATAATTGAAGTAAAAGTGACTTTTCCACTTTAATTAACTAAATAATTACATTGATTCTTTACTTTGCTTACTAGATAACTTGCATACAAGTGAGGTAGAGACTTTAATAGACAGTAATATGATATTATTGTTTTCCCATATTTAGATGTATATTACATGTCAGATCTTATCCATTAATACAACATTATCTACAAAAGTTGAAAGGATTATAATACATAGTCTATAAGGTAGGTATTAGTTCTGCTTTCCAAGAGTGGTTAAAGTGATTTAATTGTATTTCACAAAAAATTATTTTATTTTCAGATATTTCTTTTTCGCTCTCAATTTAAGTTTCAAATACATTTAAAGTCAAAAAAGGATAACAATTCTTAATTTATTCTAGTCTGTGGGATTTTCCATCTTGAATTCTAAGGCTTCTTGCAAATAAAATTGCATGAAAGCTCTTGGCCTACTTCCTTGCATTTTCCACCAAATGTTCACTTAGCCTATCTCCTCCATCAAGAAAAATGAGCTATTTTTCCCCATTCATGCTCAACTTAGCTACCTCTATTCTTGAATAAGTTTCAGAATGAATATAAATTATTAAATTGACTGTTCTTTATTCTTAGCTTATTCACACTTACACCTGTCATTTTATCAAATGAATGCAATATACTCTAACTCATTGTTTTGCATCAAATTTCATTAAGTTTTTCCTCTTTCCTTATAATATGGTGGAAAGAGTCTGGCACGAAGGAGGATATATATTGTCTTCCTGGGGCAATTTAATCTCTAAGCTTTGTTTTACTGTATTAATAGTCAAAGAAAATCAGAACAACTTTTAAAATACTCTGTTATACTCAGCAGCTAAGCTTTCTCAAATAAATATTCATGGCATACATAAAATGTTTGTTACATTAAATTTAATGTTCTGTTCTAACAAAATATAATGAAAGTTTGAGCTACTCAAAGAATAAAACAGTCAAATATATTCTACCATGAGATTCAAATGAGTTATTCAGCAATTTTTCATTGAATACTCATAGTCTTAGATTTAAAAATGAAAACAGCATATCAGTTATATTGTCTTTTTCTTTTATACATGATCCCTAACATGATTTGGAACATGTTATTTAAACAAATGGCAAAATTTTTTATAAAAAGGTGAGTCATTCCTTGTCACACTACAATAATCTGATCTTATAACATTTCAAGACATTTGAGAATTATAATACACCACAGTGGCTATCTAGGTCAAAATTAAACTGAAAAAGAATTCATTCATTCAGTCAATAAACATTTATTAGGTCTTTATAATATGCCAGATAATGGGTGAACCAAAAATACAAAGAAAGATAAAAACAGCCCCGTTCTCAAGGAGTTCATAGTATAATAGGGGGGATATCATGTAAACAACTATTTATGCTCAAACTATATATATGGGCTAAATTAAAATAATCTAAATGGTCTAAAGTTAAAGGTATTTGGGGAAAGCATCCTGTAGAAGATGACACATTAGCTGGAAAATAAAAGAAGTTAGAGAAGTCTGAGAAGTCAAGAGACTGAGACAAAGAATAAAAATATAGGCATGGGTAACAACCAGTGAAAATATTTAGAGTTAGGAGCTGAAATGCCTTATACCTGGAATAACAAGGATTACAATGTTTTTGGATTACAGCGGATTATTAGTATAAAGGGTCAGATGATGGGAAGATAGGAGGGAGGTAGGATCTGTAGAATTTTGATCTCCAAACATTTATATTTTATCCTCTTTTTGATAGGAAGGCAATGGATTTGATTTGATTCTTTGTTTTTACAAGGCAATGGGGTTAAGTGACATGCCCAAGGTCACACAGCTAGGTAATTATTATCTGGCTGAAAGCATATTCAAACTCAGGTCCTCCTGACTCCAAGGAGCTAGTGCTCTATAAACTGTGCCAACCAGCTTCCCAGAAACCACTGGAGATTATAGAGTGGTGTGTGTGTGTGTGTGTGTGTGTGTGTGTGTGTGTGTGTGTGTGTGTGTCTATATGAGCCAATGTAGGACTGTGACACATGGTGAAGGGGATATATGTGAGAGATATTACAGAGATAAAATTGACAGGCCTTAGCAATACATCATATATGGAAGGTAATAGGCAGTGAGGGATAGTGAGGAATTGAGATATTTAACCTGTGGAACTATGAGGAAGGTGGTACTCTCTTCAACCAACAAATCAATCAATCAATCAGTTAATCAATCAATTAATCAGTGAAGGAACATAGGACTTCCATTTTGAGATGCAAAATAGGCAGTTGGAAATGAATATTTGACAAGTGGTTGTTTAGTTATTAACTTGAAGACATTCAAAGACTTGTTTTTAGAAATTCACTAATAGTTTTGTTATAAGCAGGATATTATGAAAGTAAAAATATGATAACGTAATGAATACTGAAAATATATTTTTAATTCCCCTTTTGTGGTTCTAAGTAAACCATAGCTTATGTTATGCTCTAGGTTAATTTGATAATTAATTCTAGAATCTCTGAAAGTAACTTAAGCATGTGTAGGATTGACTTGCAGGCCTTTGATCTCATTTTAAATACAATCAGATCCAGTTTCATTCATATCCAGAAGAGAGTTAAAAAACAGATCAAAGAGTAGTTTTTTAATTAATCTGAGGTTACAGATTTCACTTTGTGTATTAATTCTATTTGTCTAATATTATATGGCTACAAAAATATGTGGGTACTATTTATTACTTGGACATTTTTCATGATCCTAATTCCAAATGCACATATCATAATCTGTCTTGTTCTCTAGTTTTTTTTGTCCATCAACTTTTCTGCTGAAATATATAGATGAAAACGGTCTTTCACATAGTGAATACTTACTACATATCTGTTAAGTAAATGAAAATGGATTAATAATCTTATTTATTGTTTACAATTGTTACAGGTATTGTTTTCAATTTCTAAAGAATCTAATATAAAGAATGTTAATCCTTTATTACCATAGGAGAAATTGAATTCCTATTCCCATTGTGGGAGGATAGGAAGCAATGGTGACTCATTATCACTGTCTCTTGAGTAAATGATTAGAACACATTTATTAAGAAGATGCTATATTCCCCTGTTGTAGAACTGAATAGAATCACTTTTTATCTAAATCTGTTTCCTTTTATTTTCGTCTTACAGAATCCTGAAAATTTTAAACTCATCATTAAGGCATTAGAAAAAGAGAATAGAAAGATATATCCATTATAATAAGTGATGAGAAATAATACTATGATTATTTCAAAGAATAGGTACATATGTAAACGAATGCTTCATAGGTTTTAATTTTGTTGATAGAGATACTCTGCCTATCAATTATGATCTTAATTTCTCTTCATTCTTATTGGAAGACCTTTAGTAGTTATTGTCACTTAGAATAATTATTGCTTGTTTTCTATTTTAAGAAACACCTGTTACATCATGAGTTATGTCAAGAATTGCAAGTGAATTGGATTTAAGTGAGGCAGAGTTGCACAAAGTCATCAGTCTCATTCTCTTTTCTTGATTCACTGTCTTGACAAAAGTCAGAATGAATGGCAGTGACCTGGTTTGCAGAAGATGACCTTGGCATCCTCAATGTTGTATTAAGTTCTAAGTTCTCCACAGTACCTGCTTAGCTTCATGACCATTGGAGCAAATAGTTCTCATCCAGCATTACACCTGGGAAAAATCTCTCAATGATTTTATCAGTAGAATACATACTTCAGCCTGAAACTATCAAAGAAGTGGCCTAAATCTCTGTGTAAATAAAGCCAGATTAAAATATTTAACAAAATAAAATACAGGAAAACCTAGATGATGACAAATTAAAAAAATAAGTCAATAGGGTGCAGCTAGGTTTCCCAGGGGATAGAACACCAGCCCTGGAGTCAGGGGCAGCAAGATGGCAGAGTTGATAGAGCACTGGCCCTGGAGTCAGGAGTGCTTGAATTCAAATCCACCCTCATAGACTTAATAATACCTAGCTGTGTGGCCTTGGGCAATCCACTTAACCCCATTGCCTTGCAAAAATAAAGAAAAAAAAAACTAAAAAAATAATTCAATAAGCATCTTTAGGAATCTTTTTACATGATATAATGATTCCTGTTTGTATATGAATTTGACAGTACAGTTCTAGCAGGTTCCATCAAATTACAAATGCTTCAAACATAGGTCTGATGAAGATCAAAACAAATTGTTAATTTAAAACTTCTAAAAACCCTGAGCTAAAAGGTTCTTTAAAATTCATTGGATCTAGATTTCTGAAAGAAATTCTCAGTTTAAATTGTTCCATTAAGAGAAGCATTACTTTTACTTCAAAACCTCCAGGGAAAGAAATTACACTATGTCACTTAATAAATCATTCCCAAGCCTACAGAATCAACCTCAATGCAAGACAATATGTGATATTGTTTTAAGAGTGACTGAAAAAAAATTAAAAAAAAAGAGTGACTGAAAGAAAAAAAGGTAATACTGTGTTTTCTTCATGTCTGATATTTCATCTAATTTATGCCCTCTAACTATTGGTATTCCACAAGGATTTATCACGAATCCCCTTTTCTGATCTCATTAGGCCTGATATACATTATCTTCATTCTGATAGCAACTGGAGTGCCCTGGAACATTCATTCCATCTCTGTTACCTTTACAATATGTACAGCACCTCTTCTCCCATCTGTGAAATCTTCCTTCATTCCCATCCAGACCATGTTCCTGGCTTTCAGATTTCAAAACCATGCTCCAGCCTTGGATAACTTTGATCTCCTCACTGCTTATATTTTTTTTTCTCTTTTGTGTGTTGTCTTCCCCTCCATTAGAATTTAAGTTCCTTGAGGGCCTGAACTCTGTACATATATTTGGATCCTCTGCATTTTTAACAGTCTAGCACTTGGTAAGGTATTTGATAAGTATTTAATTTTCTTCCTCCCTCCTTCCTTCAATCTTTCTGTCTTCTTTCCTCAACGGTTCCTTCTTCTGTCATGTACAACTCTCTGTGATATCATTTGGGGTTTTCTTGGCAAAGATGTTGGAGTGATTTGCCATTTCCATTTCCAGGTCATTTTAACAAATGAGGAAACTGAAGCAAAAAGGTTTGAATGACTTGCTCAGAGTCATACAGCTAATAAGTGTTTGAGGCCAGATTTCAACTTACATCTTCCTGATTTCAGGGTTCATATGTTTTCCACTACTTCCCCTAACTGCCCTTTCCTTCCTAAGTTCCTCCAAATGGCCAAAAGATCACCAAACTTTGTCTTTTCTATCATCACTTCATCTCTGTTACGTATGTATGTGTATATATATATATATATATATATATATATATATAATCCATTTTTACTATAGTATCATCCTACTACACTACTATAATAGCCTTTTAGTCTTCCTACATCAAAATTCTCACTGCCAATTCCACTCATATGCCAAAGTGATGCGTTTTTCATTTTTGTTATTGTTTGATAGTCTTCTCATTGGTTTGCTTGTTTTTCATGTAATAGAGATTTAACCATCTCACTCCCCTGTTTCAGTGGGGACAATGACTCTCAGTTCACCCCAAGAGTAAATACAGTTTTCTGTATGGCTTTTCAGGGTCTTTATCCTATGTCCTCTTTCTAGCTTTGTAGCCACCTTAAACTTTTATTTCCTTTGAGCACTTTGCAAACTATTTGCAAACTACTTGTAGTTCCTCAAATATGACATTGCATCTCCATTCTCATTTGTTTTGCACTAGTCTTTTTCCTTGACCAGAATAATCTTCCTCTTCAATTGTGCCTCAGAATTTGCCTAACTTCTTTCAATACTCATTTCAAACTCTACCTTCTGCAGTTGTATTCCTGCCTGACTCCCTTCCTCCAGCTTCTTATGTCTTCTCCTATCAGATGAATATGATCTATTATGTGTATACCTTCTATTTGATTTATACACAAATGTTTTTCCCATTAGAATGTAGGCTCCACGTAGGCAGGGACTCTCCCCTCTAATCCCCTTTGCCCTTTTATATATTGTGTATTTGTCACAGTTCTTGACTTAGTAAATATTGCATTAACTATTATTACATTAGCTAAATTATCTATATTAGCCAAAGGAAATATATAATTCATGGAATAAGGGTCATGTAGGATTGAAAATTTTACAAATATGTGAGAAGGTAAGCATAAAAGTGAGAGAAGCCAGTATAGTATTGAGGTAAGAAAGATGGGGTGTAGCTCACTGTCTCCTATCCAAATCTTATTTTTTTCAAAACTAAATTCAGAACTTTTGTTTCTCTATCTATCTATTTCTCTATGTATTGATTGATTGATTGATTGATTTGTTTGTTTTAACCCATATGTATATGAATATTTTAAATGTACAAAATTTCCTTCCTCTCTCCCCCCCCCTCAGTGTCAGTCAGGTTAGCATTGCACACACATATTTTGATAAACATGCTTACAGATCAGTATTAATTATTTTTGGTATGAGGAATTAGAGTTAAGAGAGACATAAGAGCTAAATTTTATAAAGTGTACATCAGATTCTTAAGGTGTCTGTGTGTGTGTGTGTGTGTGTGTGTGTGTGTGTGTGTGTGTGTGTGTGTGTGTGTGTGTGTATGTTTTGTTTTGTTTTGTTTTGTTGTTCTTCCCCCGGATGGGTATAACATAGTCCATAGCCAGTCTCATACAGTTGCCCTAGCTCTCTGGACTGCTGAAAGGAACTGCTTCCATCAAGATTGTTCTCATAATGTTTTTGATGATGTGTACCTTGTTCTCTTGGCTCTAGTCCCTTCATTCAGCATCAGATCCCAAAAGTCATGCCATGTTTCTCTAGAGTATGACCATTTATGATTTCTTGTAGGACAATAATATTCCATAATATTTATGTCCCATAACTTATTTGACCATTCCCCAATTGATAGTCTACAATAAGTTCAATATAGGACCTATAATATTCTCTACCCTGGTCCCTGTTATTGAGAGTCACTCTTGAAATACCTTGATCTCTCAATCCTTCAATCTCATCTATTACCATGATTTTTATCTCCAATCTTCCTCCACCACCAAAAGAATTATTTATTCTAATTTAAACCACTTCCCCACCTCCTCACCATTATGTGATTTAAATTTACCCTTGATTCTAGAATTCCAAATAATTATGATCAAGTTCAAATATGAAAAGGATATGAATATTAATTTGTTTAGTATTTTGGAAGATGCAACTGAAACAGCCAAAAAAATGTCCATTACATTGATTTTCATTCCTCTGATATTACAAAATCTTGCAATGAATCCTCAAATGTTCCCTGACACTTCAGTTTTGGATAACCTTGTTTGTTAATATTTGTCCTACTTGAGCAGGATCAGAATATGTTTTCTTTCTCTAATATCTCCTAAGAAGAAATGAGATTCAAGGCAGTATCCCACTTGGACAAAAGAAATTCCCAAGGCAGAGTAAAGAGTGTTGCTTTTAGTTAAGTCTTTAATGGACAGTAAAAATCATTCATCATTGCTCTTTCCACTTTGGTATGGTTTTATAGCCTTTCCAAATTGATAAATTTACCATAAATGTGGTAGCTGACCTTGATGCCATGTTCATCCTCATTGGAGGCATTTGACAATATGATCGAAAAGTTCATGAACCTGGTTGAATGGAAGGATAGTGATAGCTTCAAAATGAAGGGGAATTCTTAAGAAGTGTGTGATGTTGGTGGGAATAGAAAAAAGTAGATAATAAGTACTATTTTATATTTTATGAGTTTGGGATGTGAACACGACACATATTTTGAAATATTGAAAGGGAGACTGAACTTGAAGAGGGCTGGATATATAGATCTGAGATTCATCAGTAAAGAGATGACAAATGAATCCATGGATATTGATGAGAAGCCCAGTGGGAGAATACAGAGAGAAAAGAGAATGAAGCCCAGCATATGTATCTGAGACTCATCTACAACCAATGAATATGATATAAATGACAATTCATCACAGTAAACTGAGATGGAGGTATTAACCATGAGGAAAATAGAAAGAGAACAGTATCATGAAAAGATTTAGAAAGGAGAATGCACATGAGAAAAAGCAGAAAAAGTGTCAAATGCTGCAGAGAGGTCAAGAACAAATAAGGATTTAGAAAAACTTATCAAAATCAGGAATTAACAGTTCGTTAATCATTTGATTTTTTTTTTACTTTTAAAGATAAATCATAGCTAACTGTGCAGAGAAGCTTCAGATGAATGTGGGATTGGAAGCCAGATAACAACAGGTTTCAAAATGAGTCAGAAGAGAGGAACTGGAAGAATTGAGTAAAGATAAATTTTTGAAAGAATATAACTGAGAACAGGAAGCAAAAATATGCAATACTGTCTATAGGGATGAGAAGATCAGGAGGGGGTTGTTATTGCTTTTAGACTGAATGAGATTTGGGAATATCTGTAAGCAGTTAATAAGGCTTAAGTAGATGTTGAGAATTTCAGAGGTAGAAGGGGAAAAGTACTGAGTAGATTGAGAAGATGACATTAATGGGGACATGCAAATCTAGGCAATCTCCACTCTAAAGTCTTGAATGAGGAGGAAATTATTATTTCACATTTTACTTTGTGGAAATGTTTATTTCTTTTCATCTAGTCTAGTTTATCTTCCTTCAAGTTGCACTTATTTCCTCTGGATCTACCTGCTTTGGGAGCAAGGAAATAAGGCTAAGATTTCTTCTAGAAGACAATCCTTTAAAGTTTCTTCTTGAAAATCAATACCCCTATTTTCCCACAACCTATTTTCTAGTTCCTTCAGTAACTGGTTCCCTTTTCTGAAATCACTCTAGCATACTAACTTCCTCTCCAAAATATGGAAACTAGAACTGAGCACAATAGTTCAGATATGGTCTAAGAAAAAAGAGAAGATAACTATCACTTCCTGTGTTCTGAATACTGTACCTTTTTAATAACCTAGAGTTGGCATTTTTGGATCACCATTTTAAAGTGTGATCTTATAGACAGGTAGGAATGTGTTAAGAGCTCCAGCTTCTTATTTGCTTAGCAACTTTACTTTTATGTTGTCTTTGAACAAATTTGACATATATTTCATTGATTCTCTTTGAGGTTTGTCTCTTCCACTCTCAAGGTTACTGGCAGAGAAGACCTGTCTTCATATTCCATCTCTGACTCATCTTGGTTATGTAATTCTCAAGTCATTTAAATGCTCAGTCAATTCAAGTTATGGAAAGTTGCTAAATGAGGTTTCCACACCAAGAATGCCCCACACCAGTGAACTCATAGTTCCAGAACAAAGACCCATTTTTCTACATGGAATGTTTTTGTGAATCCTGCTCTGTCATATCAAGCTTCAGTTTATCTTCAGATTGAACAAACCTAGTCCTAGGGACTATTAAAAATGTTGAACGGATCTTTACTAACAACTCAAACCCTACAAAATGAGGGGAAAGGACCTCAGTGTAGAAAAAAATATTTATCAGTAGCTATTTCTGTGGCAGCAAAGAACTTTGAATTACAGGGATGGTCATCAATTGGAGAAAGGTTGAATAAGTTGTGGTACATGATTGTGATGAAATGCTATTGCAATACTCATGCAAAGTGAAATAAAAAGAACCAGAAAAAGTTGTATACAGTAACAGGAAAATTGTATCACTATAAACTATGAATGACTTAACTACTCTTATCAAATACAATAATCCAAGACGATTCTTAAGTACTTAAGATGAAAAATAATTCTTAGAAGATATTTTTAAAAAAGGAGTTAGTAGTGCTATTTAAGCCAGGAAACTGTGAAATTTATCATTTTGGTTTTTTTCTACTCAGTTTAGACAAATCCAGATAGTATTTCAGTCAATCTGTTTTATTCAGCTATCTCTCTTACCAAATTCCAAAGCAGTTACAAAATCTGTCTTCTCCGTTTTGCTATAACAATTTCATTAATGAATTTATACCTTAAGCCTTCTGGTCAAATGTGTTTACCTACTGCTGGTTTCTTCAAATATCTCTTATTAAGTTGACTTCTTCCCTGCCTGATACTTCATTCTCCTTCTCCACTCCATCTTTGTTTCTTCATTGCCTTGTTTTCCTTCATAACTTCTCTCAATGACTTAAATCAGATTCTGTAGGTAGGAATGTTCTGGAACCTACTTGAACTAGCTCACTATTGAATTTTCAATAGAAGTATTTACAGATCTGACATCAATTAATGCACAAATCATTTTTAAATTATTTCAATGCTTGTTTAGACTTAAGAAAAGATGGAGACAATATTAATAATGCAGTTTAAACTTAAAACTGTATCATGTATACATTTTTCCAAAGTCTGTTTGTTAAACATTTATCAGCAAATCCCCATTTATAAGTAATAAGCAACTTGGAGGACAATGTTAAAAAAAGATAAAATATCACCTTATATCAGAAATTTGAAACACTGAGCCTACTTATATTTTACAAAGTCAGCGAAGTAAACATGAATTATTACCTTATAAAATATCAACTTCCATACCAAATCTGACATTATCTAGTGGGAAAATAAAGAAATATGATATATATATATATATATATTAGAATATAAGTAAAATCATTTTTCTCAGTGTTTTGAAATATTAGATAACACAGCAACAGTGCAGGACTCTTCAGTTTTTTAATTGTTTTAAATGGAATTCCTTTCACTACAGAATTATATTATTGATTTGTAATGTAAATGGCACATTTTTCTTCTATTCTATTCTCTCTTTTCAAATATGTTTTATGCAGTTATGAATAGATATCAACAAATCTGCTATTTTTGATATAAAGATTAAAATATCTACTATCTTTTCTTCCTGAACCTCAGGTCTCAACTCTGATTTTTTCAAGATCCCTCCCATGTCCTTCACACTTTCTACATTGTATGCCAAGAATTTAAAGGGACCCACAAGTGCAAAGTGTCACAAAAATTTATTCTATTGAAAAGAGACTATTTACATGCAAAAGAGAAAACTCTTAAATGCATGACTGTGGGCTTGCATTCCCACAATCTTTTTAGTGTTTGGAGTGTAAACAATTCGTGGTTGATGGAAAAATTTGAGCCATGTATCCCTTCTGTCATCAGAATTTAAAATTTCATGCTGGTACAATTTCTGAGTGAGTGTTGAAAGAGCTGGGAAGCAAATTTAGCTGAGTTCTCACCATTAAAACTGGAAATTTATATATATATATATATATATATGTAATTGTGAATACACTAGTCATCATATTATCTAGTACAACCACTCAAATAAAGTTCTTTCAAAATTAGCAATCACTAATATATATAGAATTCTATGTGCTTCCCACACAAAGGGCATGCAGACTGGAAAAAAGAATAGAAGTGAAAAAGCATGCCTCATTCTCTCTCTCTCTCTCTCTCTCTCTCTCTCTCTCTCTCTCTCTCTCACACACACACACACACACACACCCACACACAGACAAATACACACACACACACAAACACACAAACAGACACAGAAACAATCAGCCAATCAATCAATCAAAGAAATTTGATACCTAGATTAGTCATCCAAAGGAAAGAATCAAGTCAGGAAGTCTTGTTCTTACTTAGTGACTGACTTCCATTTTTGAGTGGCATGCTAGAGGTACATTCCATATTAAGCAGGAAAAGTCCCTGGGAAATCTTAATTTATAATATTCCTAGATTAATTATCTAGTCTTGAGTTTCACGTTCCAGCAAATCTTTCCAGAAAGTTGTTCATTATTTTCATGATTCCTTTGAATGGACACAAACACAAGACATATAAACAATTATCTCATTTTAAGATTAACATTAGAATTGTAAATCTCCACCTGAAAAGGAATTCATAAACATTCAGGGCACTGTGGGGAGATTACTGGACCTAGATGCAGGATGAATTCAGTTCAAATTCTGCTTCAGAGTCTTAATAGCTCTGTGACCCTGGATAAATCTCTTACCCTTTCTCTGCCTCAGTTTTCTTATCTACAAAATGGGGAAAATAACAAAACCTATGTACCAGGATTATTGTGAAGATAAAATGAGATGAAATTTCAAAACTGCTTTGCACCCTTCCAAGTACTGGTATATTTGATGACTTGTCAAAAATCACACAAGTTAAATGCAAAAAAATGGGATATGAATCCAAGTCCTCTAATTCCAAATTTCTGCTTTTGTCATCATGACACCCTGCCTCCCCTGCTGGCTTAGATAACAAAACATATGGAACTGTAAATCCCCGATGAAATTTTCTTGTATTTAAAGGAAAGGCTAAATTGCTTGAAAAATCCTTGATAAGCCACTGATTGCATGTTACTCAAATATTCCTCTTTCTAAGACTGACATATTTTAAGAAAAAAATTTAAAATAAGGAAATTGATTAATTTTTTTTTATATTTTTATGCCTTGAATAATGATACATTGGGAAAAAATAAAGAATTTTTTCCAGTTTTTATCATTTCAATACAAAAAAAAATTATCATGGGTACTACATGATTTTGCCTTTTTATCTATTTTATATTAATTTATTTTTCATTGCATTGACCTAATTAGTTATTTCAACAAATCAATTAATAAGCTTTTATTAAGGATCTATTATTTGTCCAGCACTATTCTAGGCTCTGAGAATTTAAATATAAAGAATGAAATAATCCAGGACATAAGATTTATTACAATTTCCTTGTTGGTTACTTTATTTTTCTTTAATTTAAGCCAGATCTAGGTCTATGAGATTTGTTTTACTTACACCAATTTGCTACTACTCTCCCACAGTTCCTTCATTCTTTTGCTATTCATATTGTTTTATTTTCATTTTATGCTTATTATCTCTCTTCCTGTCTTTGACTCTGTGTCTTTCTCTCTGGGTGTCTCTGTCTTTCTCTCTCTGGGTCTGGTTCTGTCTGCCTCTCTGTCTTTCCCCTCTGTCAGTATCTCTGTTTGTTTCTATTTCTCTGTGTCTCTATGTCTGTGTCTGCTATAGCTGTGTCTGTGTCTTTTTGTCTATCTGGCTCTGTCTGTTTCTCTTCTCTCTCTCTTTTTACTTTTCATGCAAGTTCATATAATCAGAATTTTTCCCTTTCCCTCTTTATTGTCATAGTATTTCCCTATTCTCAAAGACTTTTTAACTATTTCATTATCTTCCAAGATACATTAGAATTATTATTTTTATTTCATTTTCTTCAATTAATATAGCATCAAATGCATTTTATTTAGTTTTGCATATAAATATTCTCTTTTTATTTAAACTGTTTTCACAATGGTAAAAAATAGCTTTGCATTTCTCTCCTTTCTTATCCCTACTGCAATCAAATTACCCTTTAGCAGTGTTCTTTCAAGTTACAGAGATCTAGCAGAGTAATAGAGGACATTGTGTATTTAAAGTAAAAGAATCTCAACCAAATTTCTATTCAGCATCTTCCTGAAGATCACAATATCATCCGCCAGGGATTCAGTTAACAAACCTGGGTTTATTAGAAAATTTTCAATCTCCTCTCCCTCTACAAGTCTTTACTTCCATTGTTCTACCTCTTTCTAGTCTTTTTAAATTCTGGAATGTGATGTTTTTTGTTTTTGGTTTAGTACAATTTTCTTTGTTTTTTTAATTTGTTTTGTTTTGTTAAATATTATGTATTTCCCTACCCCAAAGAAATATTTATATATATATATATATATATGTATATATATATACATATTTTCTGTAATTATGTAAATACATGACATTTCATTTTTATTTTTTTGCAAGACAATAGATTTAAGTGACTTGCCTAAGCCCACACAGCTAATGCATGGCATTACTAAAGAAAAAAAAAGTCATAAGAATGATTTGTCCTGTAGTGGGTATACTCCTCTCTGAGGTTAAGAACATTTATTTCCATTCCATTATAATGTAAGACATTACTGGCTCTGTGTTTGTAAAAAATCAAATTTTCTCTGTTCTATATACTTCAGTAAATGTAAATCCCATGGTATAAGTAACCAAGAAGCAGGTGACTGCATTTTATTTACAATTAAATTTTTTTTCTTATCTCAATGTTTTTATCTTACTTTTATACTTCATGATACAGTTTTTGAGCACAATGATATCCAACATTCCATTGCCCTACAATTTTGAGATTAGTTCTAGTCTTAGGTTATTGTGTTCAGTCGCACTTCAGATTGTATGCACTGACCACAGATTCATAAAACAATTAGGGCATCCCATTATATACCTTTTATTGGCTCATAATATTTTCTTCCTTGTAGCATGTTAAAAATCAAATGAATGAGATGTGACTTAATGTCTACACCTAGATTTGAGATGCCTCCATCCACTTTTGTACAAAGAGTAACCCTTAAGATATTTAGCATCTATTTCCCAGGGAACTTAAATAAACTGCAGTCTCAACTTCTTTTTTAGTTAAGAAGGTTGTTTGTAAAGAACTAAGTAATTTACACTTAGTTTTCATTTCACAGAGGACCTGAAGATGCCAAATCATAGCGAGGGTTTCCTTATCATGAGTTAATTTATATAATTAAGATAAAGTTACAGTTTTATCCAGAAAAATAGATCCATCATGCCTGAAAAACAAAACAAGAAAAGACTTCAAAGTGCTCACTGGTGAGCAGCTCATAACTTTCAAGATTGTTTTGTTTTGTTTTGTTTTGAGGAGGAATAACATAATCCTTTCTTGATCTTATAGTTTAGACCATGTGGATTTTTACAAACTCTGAATTTTGAAGATGGTCTGAAATAATCAAGAATGTCCATTCTGACTGTAGCAACTATGGACAGGCATCTTCAACTTTTAAAATTATGCTCAAACTTTTGCTTATAGTAGTATCTGTCATTCCAAATTAAGGTCTGTAAGCAGAATCAGAAAGATTAAGTTAAGATTTTTACATTTTATCATTTAGATAGAATAAGAAGAAATAAAAAATATGCTTCTAAACAGATTTGTGAGATTACTGAGAAAATGAAGGCTGAGCTAAAAAGTTGTCACCTGTTCAAAATCCAAATTGTGAGATTAATCAATCAGATCAATATCTATGTCCATCAAATAAACATTTCTAATCATTACTTGGTTCAGAGGACATTGATTACAAGTATTGTTAAGACTTATAAAGCATTTTGCAACCAACCACAAATGGGCATTCAAGTGTATTAATTGGTTATGATTTTTAGAAGGAAGCTTAACACCACAATTTCATTAAGATTTGAAGGATTGTTTGTACATTCAGGTGACATGTCTCCACAGTGCTCCTTGAGGAATTGAACTTAGAACATTCACAATCTGTTTTATAACAGATCTGTTTTCTATCTCTTACCCCATAAACCTGGCCTCCAATGACCTCTACCTGGAACTGCATGATATTTCCCTCCTCAATCAGTCTAGTAATTTTGCTATTCCCATTCCATCTTCATGGTACTGGTGAATAGCTGTGTATTTTTATTCTTCCTTAGAATTCCTCAAACAATGTAAAATATTATTTTTTCTTTTACTCTAGGTAAAGATTTATCTTTTAAATCTCCATATCATTATAATCAGAGAATTGATGAGTAAAGAAAATACAAAATCCCACATTCACCACTTCTTAATATCTTCCATAAATTTCACTTAATTTGATAAAGCAAAACATTGCTTTAAAATTTCCAATTCATTGTTTTATAGGCATCTATTGAAATCATTCAGAAGATACAATGGCAGAAATATATTTATTTGGCAGCCTTATAATGTAAGAGCAAATTAGATTTTGCAAAATAGAGAGTGGTCTGCTGTCTAAAAGTTTTACCTTTGTCATAGAGGAGAGAACCAGGACAGAGTCCAAGTCAAAGGAAAATGATCAAAGAATTAGAGAGCAATCTAAGCAATGTCCAGAAAGAGACAATTTGTTCTGACATGCTACTGGAAGTAACATGAGACACAAAGTGTTCTTTTAATTGAAATTAGCTATAGCTTTTGATAATTTTTTATAATTTTTAAGTTTGGAAATATGATGAGGGGCTTAAGAAATCTACTTGGAAGCAGGGCATCAAGTGAAAAGGTGACTGTGTGTGTGTGTATGCATGAAAAATTAAGCATAGCTGAGGAGAGTTGAATAAAATGGGACAAAAATGTACTTATAAATCACAACTGTGCAATCCTCTTGGCAGAAATAGCAAAGCTAAAAGTATTAAGGCTTCTAGGTCATAGTCTTTGGATCAAAAGTATAGCAGCAAGGCACATGCTGAGAGAATAGCAAGGATATATAAAATGCTATGTTAATAAGAGACTCATTGAAGTCAGAAGAAAGGCATAAAATAAGAACTCTCAGATTTATCAAAATGACTCCAGATTTCATGAAGGATGTCCAATAGAAAGAACAATTGAAGAAAATTCTCTGAGAAAATGAGTGTTTCAAATATTTCTGCTTTGGGATGTCTGTGGTGATCCTGTCAACCTTCAGAAAATGGAAGGGACTCCTAATTGAGATCTACAGTCACAAGTACACGCACAAACAGGTAAAGAGTGAATGGACACTACCTAATGACAAATATGTGTTTTGATGAATAGTTCAGATATTTGCTCTATTAATGGCTATACCTTTGGCAGTCACTTTTGATGAATAGTGAATTGTACACATGAATGTGCAGGAGAAAGAGATCAAATTGCATGTCATTTTGGATTTACAGTATGTTTAACCAAACTCTGCTTCACCCTAAAGTAAAGGTCAATCACTTAAACATGGCTACTCTTATGAAGATCAATGATTGATTGAAGGAATATCATAGTTTAAGGATTGAAAGTTGCAGGTCATTTCAAAGGCAATTGGAAGGAGAATACTGGTAAGGAAGAGTCCACAGGATATTAAAAATAAAGAAGTGGAGAAAATAGGGAAAACTATGTTATCTAAGAAATAAATGACTAGATGATAAGGAGTAGCTTTAGTGTGAGAATTAGAAATAAGTAATGGATAAAAAGATATATGTACATTATGACGGACTGTGCTAGTGAAAGATCTCCTAACACATATTAACACTTCACCAATGTAACAAAAAATCAAAGGAAAGAGAAAAATAGCATACTAAAATAAAAACTATATTTGGAATATTCTAAAAAGTACACATCTCTATGTTTAGGTTTCAGGTCGCTTTCTATCACATACTGCTTTTGGAGTACAGTGACTATAAATAGAAAATCAAGCTAACAGATTTTAATATAGTTCTAAGTGCCCAGTAATTTTTTGAATCTTCATTGTTACTATGCCAACCATACTGCAGAAAGATATGAGGCCAGACACAATGAAATAACTAAAGATTTCATTAAATATTTAAATCTCTAATTTCAATGATCCTGATGGTATTACCATTTTCTATGTAGCATCATAATTAAAATAATATGATCTGAAGAAAACTCATATGGGTAAAAAGTATAGAATTTGGTTTTTACATCAAAGGAAAACTATCTCCTCTTTACTCGAGACACATTGAGACAAGAGAGGAAAGAGACTGAGAGAGGATAAAAGGGAGAGAGAGAGAGAGAGAGAGAGAGAGAGAGAGAGAGAGAGAGAGAGAGAGAGTGTGTGTGCTTGTCTATGTGTGTGTCTGTGTGTGTGTCTGTGTGTGTGTGTTTGATGTTACAAGATGAACAATTAGAAAATTGTACTTTATGCATATGGAAAGTACAGATTTTGAGGGACTTGCTGAAAGAAGTCTATTTTAGTTTGTTCTTATAGAAAAACATTTTGAAAAAAATTTTGAATTCAATAATTTTAAGGATATAGTCAGTTATTTTCAGAGATACAGAATCACACAGTAACACTTTGGTAGGCAAGAAGAACTAGGTTCAAGATTAATCTCTCACAGACTATCAACAGGATGCTATACAGGTCACAGAATCTCTCATTACCTCAGCAACTTTCTGTGGCTATAAGATATAGGGAAATTACTAAATTATATATTGAGAACTCTCTGCAATGAGAAAATGCTGAGACTGAGCATTCAAAAATGAAGTTAAGCAAGACTTTGTTACCAATTTGCTTTTTTAAAATTAATTGTTGTTATATTTAGCCAGTGTACTCCCCCCACAAATAAACAAATATTTTTATATGTATATACATATACACATATTTATGTCTATGTGTATAGGTATTTTAAACATATATATGTACAAATTACTCAAAAATGTGTACATATGTGAATAATGGCACACACATTTAAATATCGATGTGTGTATTTTTGGTACAGGTGCACTTTTTTAAAATCTTCAGAACTTAGTCTACTCTAGACCTTATTAACTTGGGTTCAACCAATTTCAAGAATATATTTCTAGAGATCAGTGATCATGGATGGCAAAAAGTATAATTTTATTTTCACTAATCCCTAAAAAAATTTAGGATTTTCCTGCAATTATGAATGAAAGAAAAATATTATTCTGAGAATAGATCCATAGGCTTAATAAGATTGTCAAAATTATTGATAACAGATATACATAAACAGGAACAAATACACATTCATAATAATTGGAAAATTTGAAAAAAAGGTACAAAAGGTCACTGAAGGAAATAATTTCTTAAAAATTATACTTGAGCAAGTAGAAGCTAATGCCTCTATGAATACCAAGAAACAGTAAAAAGGCCAAAAAAAGAAAGAGAAAAGAAAATGTGAAGGTCAGAGGAAAAACAATTAACCTGTGAATACACATCAAGAATATACAAATTTAAACTTATTGGACTACCTGAAAGTCCTGATCAACAAATAATTTGCGTATCATATCTCAAGAAATTGACCCAATATCCTAGAAACAGAGGGTGAAATAGAAATAAAAAATATCTACTAGCCACCTACTTAAAGGGTCCTCTAAATAAAAATGCCCAGGAATATTATTGTCAAATTCCAGAGCGTCCAGGTCAAAGAGAAAATGATCTCTTGAGGAAGGATAGAAAACATTCAAATACTATGGAGTAATAGTCTGGATCATTTAAGATTTAACAGTTACAAAATTAAAACAGTGAAGGGCTTGGAATATGATATTCTGGAATGCAAAAGATTTTGAATAACACTCAAAATATAAGTGTTCCCAACAAAACTGTGCGTAATCCTTCAAAAAAGCATGGTTAATGCATATCAAACATTCACAAATTTCTTATGAAAAGATCAGAAAAGAAAAGAAAATTTATCAAATACAAGACTCAAAAGAAACATTAAAAATTATGAGGTTCATAATTTTACCTTTTACTATTTTACCTTAATACATGGGGAAATTATACAAATATTTCCTAAAGTCTTACTCATTATTTTGAAAGTTAAAATGATTTACATTAGGAAGGGGTGAGGAAAAGTATGAATTTTTATGGGATAATATATTTTAAAAAGGAATAGATGAGAATGAGTGGAGCCTTTGAATAGAAAAGAGGTAAATCAGGGAAATTATCTTATAAAAAAGGGCATTTAAGGATGAGCCTATTTCCAGGAAAGGAAATAATGGTGAAAAGGTTTGAACTTCACATATCAAAATTGGATCAAAAAAAGGGAAAATATTTTTGTATAATCAATTCATATCATAAATTATCTTACACAACAGGGAGATAGAAAGGAAAGGGATTAGAGAAAATTGAATAAAAAAAGGACACAGGGACAGCTAGGTGGCATAGTGGATAAAGCACCAGCCCTGGAGTCAGGAGTACCTGGGTTCAAATCCAGTCTCAGACACTTAATAATTACCTAGCTGTGTGGCCTTGGGTGAGCCACTTAACCCCATTTGCCTTGCAAAAACCTAAAAAAAATTAAAAAAAATAAAAAAGGACACAGTAAAAGAAGGCAGTGGTCAGAGGTAAAACAGACAAGAAGAACAAGATTTATAAATACAGAAGATGAATAAACAAAATTATGGGTGGAAGGAAATGCAGTTATTAAGCATAACTATGACCATCAATGAAATCAATTCATTCATAAAATTAAAGCAGAATAGATTAGAAACCAGAATCCAACACTGTGTTGCATAAAAGAAATATACTGGAAACAAAGAAAGATATAGCATTTAAAATGAGATGGAACAGAATTTATTTTGATTCAGCTGAAGTCAAAAAGAAAGGGATAAGCAATCATGACCTCAGTCAAGGCACAAGTAAAAAAAGAGAATTAAAATAGAAATAGGGAATGTACAAATTGTTAAAATAACATAAAAATTAAAGACAAAGTGTATATGAAGCAAATGGATTATCCTCAAAATTATGATTTTTTTATATTTTTTTGCAAGTCAATGGGGTTAAGTGGCTCACCCAATGCCACACAGCTAGGTAATTATTAATTGTCTGAGGCCGGATTTGAACTCAGGTACTCCTGACACCAGGACTGGTGCTCTATCCACTTTGTCACCTATTTTCCCTATCATCAAAATTATTGAAGAAAAACTAAATTATTTAAAAGAGGAAATATAAAACTTAACTAAAGGAGTATCTCAACTTTCCCTTCTCAAAGCTATATAAATGAATTCATAACTAAAATGTCATGGAGAAGAATTGAATTTTATAAAACAGCAAAGGTAGACCTCTGAAAAAGACTAAATTGTTTTCTTTTTCTTAGCTTTACAAGACAGCTTCACAAAAAAAAAGCATTTTTTGACATGAAAAGTGCTCATAAAAATGTAGAAAAGCAGTAATATTAAAATAATCCTTTTAAACCATATTGCAATAACATTACATTTAATGAAGTGTAATGGAAGCACAGGTAAAAATCTATTTGAAAAATAAACAGCTTAGTCCTAAAGAATAAGTGGTTTGCGGCAACTAGGTATCATAGTTTTTAGAGAATACTTTAGATTTAGAGAAACTTTTTACTTCCTTGATTGTGTAACCTTGGGCAAATTACTTAACCCATTTGCCTTGCAAAAAAAATCCTAAAAAAAACGGGGAATTCTTCTAGCCTATCTGCATTGCATATAGTGCTTTTTGATGTATTCAAAGAGATACTGCTTATTTTTGTAAGGAACAATCCATTTATTCCTACAATATCTAGTGTTTTTAGTAAGAATGGGTGCTACATTCTGTCAAAAGATTTTTCAGCATCTATTGATATACTCATATAATTTCTGATAGGATTGTTATTGATGTCATTAATTATAGTAACAGTTTTCCTAATATTGAACCTACCCTGCATTCATGGGATGAATCCTACTTGAACATAATGTATTATCCTACTGATAAATTGTAATCATTTTGTGAAGATTTTATTTAAGATTTTTTTCATCTATATTAATCAGGGAGAAAGGTCTATAATTTTCTTTCTTTGTTTTAACTCTTCCTGGTTTAGGTATCAGCACTATAATGGTATTAGAAAGAGTTAGGCAGAGTTCTGTCTTCCCCAATTTTTCCAAAGGTTTTATATAACATTGGAACCCATTGTTCCTTAAAGTCTGATAGAATTCACTTGTGAATCTGAATGGTACTCAAATTTTTTTCTTAGGGAGTTCAATAATGGCTTGTTGAATTTCTTTATCTGAGATAGGGTTATATTGGTTTTTAATTTTCTCTTTGTTTAATCTGGACAATTTATATTTTTTGTAAATATTCATCTACTTCACCTAGATCATCAAATTTATTAGCCTAGAGTTGGGCAAAATGATTCAGAATTATTACTTTAATTTCCTCCTCATTGGTGGTGAGTCCAACTCTTTAATTTATGATCCAAGCATTTTGGTTTTCTTCTGTCTTATTTACTTAAATTGACTATAGTTTTATCAATTTTATAGGGTTTTTTTATAAAAACCAGCTTTTGGTTTTATTTAATAGTTCATTTACTTTTTATTTCAATTTATTAATTTCACCTCTAATTTTTAGAATTTCTAATTTGGTATTGAATTGTGATTTTTAATTTGTTCTTTCTCCAGTTTTTTAGTTACAAATTTAGTTCATTGATTTCCTCTTTCTCTATTTTTATGTAAGCATTTAAAGATATAATATATCCACTGTGAGCCACCTTGAGTGTATCCCATAAGTTTTGGTATTTTGTTTCATTACTATCACTATCTAGGATGAAATAATAAATTCTTTCTATAATTTGTTGCTTGATGCACTCATTCTTCAAAATGAGTTAATTTAGTTTCCAATTAATTCTTGGTCTATATCTCCCTGGCTCAACAGTACATTTGATTTTTATTGTATTATGACCTGAAAAAGATTTTTCACTATTTCTTCCTTTCTGCAATTGATCATTAGGCTTTTATGCCCTAGCACTTGATCAGTTTTGCTATAACTGCCATGTACTGCTGAGAAAAAAAAAGTATATTCCTTTCAATCTCCATACAGTTTCCTCCATAAGTCTATCATATCTAGCTTTTATGACATTCTATTAATCTTCTTATCTTCATTCTTGTTCATTTTAGGATTATATTTATCAAAGTCTGAGAATGGGAGGTTGAGGTCTCACACTAGTAGAGTTTTCCTCTATATATCTTCCTGTAGCTCTTTCAACTTCTCTAAGAAATTGGTTGCTATACCACTGGGGTCATACATATTTAGAATTGAAATTAATTTATTATCTATGGTACATTTTAGGAGGTAATGTTTTCCTTCCTTGTCTCTTTCAATTATATCTATTTTGCATCTGCTTTGTCTGAGATAATGACTGTTACCCCTAATTTTTTCATTTCAACTGAAGAAGAATATACCTTTACTCTCTGTATAACTTTCTGCTTAAAATGAGTTTCTTGTATGCAGCATATTGCAGGAGTCTGGTTTTTAATCAACTCTGCTATCTGCTTGCCTTTTATAGGAGACATCATCCCATTCACATTCAAACTTATAATTACTAACTCTTTATTGCCCTTCAAGCTATCTTCGCTCTGTTTATATTTTCCCTTTTTCCATATTCCCCAGCATTTTGTTTCAGAATACTACTACCTTCAGTGACCTCCTATATCAACCTCCCTTCACTTTCTTTCCCCTTTCCCTTTTCCCCTTCTTCCTTCCCTTCCTTCTGTTAGTTCCCTTTTTTTCTCTCCCCATCTCTGTTCCCCCCCTCCCCTTCTCCCCTTTAATACTTGTTAAGTTAGGTAAGTTTCTTAACTGAGTGTTGTGTAAGTTAACTTTGAACCAAGTCTGATGAGATGAAGATTCAGGTGGTTCTCATCTCCTCTCTTCTTCCCCTCTACTACAATAGGTATTTTGTCCCTCTTAATGTAAAAATATTTATCCCATTCAATCTCCTCCAACTTTCAGGCTCTTTACTATCCCCCCTTTTTAAGGAGGTATTGTTTTTAAATCATTATGAGTCACAGAAAAGTCATGAGTGTCTTTCATTTCTGGCTGAGTATATTCTCTCTAATAGAGTTACAATTATCAAAAATTATGAAAATCTTTCTACAAGATGGGTAATATATCTAGTTTTATCTTATTAGCAGCTTTTTTTGCCTTTTTTTTAACCTTTTCATGTGTCCCTTGAACCTCCTGTTTGATATCCAAATTTTCTATTAACCCTGGTGGGTCTTTTCATCAGGAAATGTTGCAAGTCTCACATTAAATTAAATGGCTATCATTTCCCCTGGAAGAGAAGTCTCAGCATTGCTGGATTGTGATTTCTTGGCTGCATTCCAAGCTCCCTTGCCCTTTGCAATATCTCAGGTGCTTTAATCCTGTAATGTTCATGCAGCCCAGTCCTGCATAGTCCTTGCTTTGGCTCCTTGACATTTAAATTGTTTCTTTCTCCTTACTTGTAGGATTTTCTCTTTTATCTGATGGTTCTAGAATTTGGCCACAACATTCCTTCTTGTTTCCATTTTAGGATTTCATTCATGAGATGATTGATTTATCCTTTTAATTACTATTTTTCACACTTCTTACATGATATCAGGGCAATTTACCATCACTAAATCTGGTAATATTAAACACAGGCTTTTTTTTTTCTTTTCAGTATTTTCATGAAGACCTATAATTCTCAGGTGTTATACATTCTTGATCTGTTCTCTAGGTCAGTGGTTTTGCTGATAAGGCATTTTGCATTTTCTTCTATATTTTTGAAATTTTGGCTTTGTTTAACAGAATCTTGTTGTCTTATGAAGTCATTATTTTCTACAGATTCCATTCTTTTATTAGAGAACAATTTTCTTCATTTGCAACTCCTTTTCAAATTGGTCAATTCTATTTTTGAAGGGCTTTTGCAATTACCCAAGTGTAGCTTTGAGATAATTATTTTCTTTTTGAATTTTCCCAGTTGAGTATTTGAGAGAATTGTTTTCTTTTTGAATTTGCTTAATTGAGGATCTGAGAAAATTATTCTCATTTTGTATTTGTCCAATTGTATTTTCCAATTATTTGTTTTATTGTTATAAGATGCTAAATTTCACTTATAAAGTGTTCATTTCCTCTTCTGGTTCTTTTTCCAATTTTTCCAATTGATTTTTAAACTCCATGCTGATTTCTTCAAGGAAGTCTTTCTGTACTGTAGACCAATTCATATTCTCCTCAGAATTTACACTAAATTCAGAAGGTTTTACACAGAAAAAAACACTGTAACCAAGATCAAAAGAAATGTAGTAAATTGGGAACAATTTTTACTATTTATACTTCTCACAAATGAATCATTTCCAAAATATACAGAAAACTGAGTCAAATTTTCAAAAAAAAATATATCCATTCCCCAATTGACAAATGGTCAAATGATATGCAAATACAATTTACAAATGAGGAAATCAAAGCAATCCATAATCATATGAAAAATTGCTTTAAATAACTACTTATTAGGGAAATTGCAAGGTGTTACTAACTTACACCTCTCAGACTGGACAATATGACCAAAAAGGACAATAATCATAATTGTGGAAAAGATATGGGAAATCTGGGACACTAATACATTGTTGGTGGAACTTTGAATTCATCCAACCTTTCTGGAGAGCAGTTTGGAATTATGCCCAAAGAGCAACAAAAATGTGCATACCCTTTGACCCATTAATACCACTATTGTGTCTATACTCTGGAGAGATTATGAAAAAGGGTAAAAACATCACTTGTCCAAAAATGTTCATAGCAGCCCTGTTTGCAGTGGCAAGCAACTGGAAATTAAATGAATGTCCTTCAATTGGCTAATGGCTTAAAACACTGGGGTATATGTATGTGATGAAATAACATTGTTCTATAAGAAAAAAAATGAGGGTTGGGAAGTCAGGGATTCCTGGAAAGATTTGTATGAATTGATGCTGAGAGTTGAGCCGAACCAGAACACTGTACACGATAACAGCAACATGGGGGTGATAGTCGACTTTAATGGACTTGCTTACTCCATCAGTTCAACAATCAGGCATAATTTTTGGAATATCTGTGATGGAGAATACCAACTGTATCGAGAGAAAAAATTGTGGAGTATGTTTTTAGTGATGTTCTCCATCTCTTCCTTAGTCATAAACTGCTCCCCTTTCCACAGATCTGACAGGTAAACTAGTCCTTGATCTTCTAATTTACTTATACTGTTGTTTTATAAGTCTGAATCCTGTAACCTTTTGGATCTTTTCTTGGTAATGGGTGTGAGGTGTTGATCTAATCTAAGTTTTTTCCATATTAACTTCCAATTTTCCCAGCAGTTTTTATCAATGAAAGAGAGTTTTTATCCTAATGGCTGCACTCTTTGTGTTTATCAAACAGCAGATTACTGTAATCATTTCCTGCTATTGAACCTGGTCTATTCCATGGATCCAGCACTCGATTTCTTAGCCAATATCAGACAGTTCTGATGACTGATGCTTTATAATATAATTTTACATCAGGTAGGGTTAAGCCACCTTCTTTTTCAATTTTTTTTCATTAAATGCCTGGTAATTCTTGACTTTTTATTTCTCCATATGAATTTACTTACAACTTTTTATACATCATTAAAGTAATTTTCTTGGAAATTTTGATTGGTAGGACACTAAACAGGTAGTTTAGTTTTGGTAGAATTTTCATTTTTATTATGTTAGCTCTACGTATCCAAGAGCAGTTGATGTTTGCCCAGTTATTTAAATCTGATTTAATTTGTATGAGAAGTGTTTTATAATTATTTTCAAAAAATTTCTGAATTTGTCTTGGCAAATAGGCTCCAAGGTATTTTATATTATCTGAGGCTACTTTAAATGGGATTTCTCTTTCTAGCTCTTCCTGCTGTATCTTGCAAGACATATATAGAAAAATTGAGGATGTAAAAGGGTTTATTTTATAACTTGTAACTTTGCTAAAATTGCTAATTGTTTCCAGTAGTTTTTTGGATGATTTCATAGGATTCTCTAGGTAGACCATCATGTCATCTGCAAAGAGTGAGAGTTTTGACTCTTTTTTCCCCAATTCTAATTCCTTCAATTTCTTTTTCTTCTCTAATTGCTGAAGCTAACATTTCTAATACAATATTGAATAATAGTGGTGATAATGCGCACCTGTGTTTCACCCCTGATCTTATTGGGAAAGTCTCTAGCCTCTTCCCATTGAATATAATACTTTTTGATGGTTTCAGATAGATACTGTTGATTATTCTAAGGAACAGTCCATTTATTCCTACACTCTCTAGTGTTTTCATATGAATGAGTGCTGTATTTTGTCAAAAGCATTTTCAGTATCTATTGATATGATCATATAATTTCTGATAGGTTTGTTGTTGATATAATTGAGGATCTGAGCAGTTTTCCTAATATTGAACCAACCCTGCATTCCTGAGATAAATCCTTCTGGATCATAATGTATTATTGAAGTGATAATTTGTTGTAATCCTTTTGCTAAGATTTTATTTAAGATTTTTGCATCTATATTCATTAGTTTTCTTTCTCTGTTTTAACTCTTCCTGGTTCAGGTATCAGTACCATATTGATTTCATAGAAAGAGTTAGGCAGATTTCCAGCTTTCCTTATTTTTCTGAAGAGTTTATAAAGAATTGGAACCAATTTTTCCTTAAATGTTTGGTAGAATTTACTTGTGAATTCATTAGGCCCTGGAGATTTTTTCTTAGGGACTTCAATGATGGATTTTTGAATTTCTTTTTCTGAGATAGGGTTGGTTAGGTAGGTAATCTCCTCATCATTTAACCTGGGCAACTTATATGTTCATAAATATTCATCCATTTCACTTAGATTATCAAGTTTATTGGCATAGAGTTGGGCAAAATAATTTCAAATTATTACTTTAAAATGCTCACTGGTGGTGAGTTCACCTTTTTCATTTATGATATTAGCAACTTTGTTTACTTCTTTCTTTTTTTAATCAAATTGAACAGATATTTATCAATTTTATTGGCTTTTTTCAGAAAACGAACTTTTGGTTTTATTTATTAATTCATTAGTTTTTTGTTGCTTTTGATTTTATTAATTTCTCCTTTAATTTTTAGAATTTGTAATTTGGTAATTATTGGAGATTATTAATTTGTTCTTTCTCTATTTTTTACTTTCATGTTTTGTTCTTTGATTTACTCTTTCTCTAATTTATTCATGTAAACATTTAAATATATAATATATCCCCTGAGAGCTGCTTTGAGTGAATCCCATAGGTTTTGGTATGTTGTTTCATTTTTGTCATTAACTAGGATACAATAGTTAATTCTTTCTATAATTTGTTTTTTGGTCCACTCCTTCTTTATCATGAGGTTATTCTGTTTCCAATTGGTTCTGGGTCTATATGTCCTTGGTACAATATTGCACATGACTTTTCTTGCATTGTGATCTGAGAAAGATGTATTCACTATTTCTGCCTTACTGCAGTTGATCATTAGGTTTTTATGTCCTAGTATGTGGTCAATTTTTACATAAGTTCCATGTACTGCAGAGATAAAGGTATATTCCTTTCTATCCCCATTTAATTTCCTCCATAAGTCTACCATATCTAGTTTTTGTAACAATCTATTTACCTCCTTAACTTCTTTCTTGCTAATTTTATGCTTCGATTGTATCTAGATCTGAGTGCAGGACGTTGAGGTGTCCCACTAGTAGAGTTTTGCTGTCCATGCTTCCTATAGTTCTTTCAGTTTCTATTCTAAGAAGTTGGATGCTATCTCATTGGATGCATATG
Organism: Macrotis lagotis; assembly: GCF_037893015.1. Lineage (NCBI taxonomy): Eukaryota > Metazoa > Chordata > Mammalia > Peramelemorphia > Peramelidae > Macrotis > Macrotis lagotis. The sequence continues at coordinate 91,628,548 of NC_133659.1, forward strand.
CATTCAGTATTGAAATAAATTTATTGTCTATAGTACCTTTTAGGAGGATAAAGTTTCCATCCTTATCTCTTTTAATGCTATTTATTTTTGCATCTCCTTTCTTTGAGATAAGGATTGCTATCCCTGATTTTTTCACTTCAGCTGAAGCAAAATATATTTTGCTCCAACCTTTTAACTTTACTCTATATGTATTTCACTGCTTCAGATTAGTTTCTTGTAAGCAGCATATTGTAGTATTCTGGTATTTAATCCACTCTGCCATTCACATTCAAAGTTATGATTACTAATTCTTTATTGCCCTCCATGCTATCTTCACCCTTTTTTATTTCCCCCTCCCGCCCTTTATCCATATTCCCCAGTATTGTGTTTCTGAATACCACCCCCTTCAGTGTGTTTGCCCTCCTATATCACCCCATCCTCTTTCTTTCCCATCTCCCTTTTTCCCTTCCATTTGTTAGTTCCCCCTTTATCCCCCTCTCCCTCCTTTTCTCTGTCCCCCTCCCATTTTCCCCTTTTAATACTTGAAAGGTTACATATTTTTTAAGTTAACTAAGTATGTGTGTAAGTTGACTTTAAGACAAGTCTGATGAGAAGAAGATTCACGTGTTTCTCATCTCCTCCCTTCTTCCCCCTCTATTACCATAGGTATTTTGTACCTTTTAGTGTAATGGGATTTACCCCATACAATCCCCTCCCTCCTCCCATCTCCTTCTGGTCACCCTTTTTGAAAGATGTAGAGTTTTTAAAATCATACTAGGTCATAGATAATTCTGAGGATCCATCAATTCTAGCTAAGTGAATTTTATCAATAGAGTTAAAATTCTTGATATTTATTAGAGTCTTTCTCTCAAATGGGCTTATAGCCAGTTTCATCCCATTGGATAGCAGTCTCATGGGTAGGTCATGAATGTCCATCACTTCTGGCTAGGTATATTCTCTCTGTTAGAGTTACAATTCTCAAAAGCTATGAGAATCTTTTTTCCCCATGCTGGGATATAAAGTTTCAATTTATTGGATAGCAGTTTTTTTTTTTCTTTTACCGCTTCCACCCCCCTTTTTTTTTACCATTTCATGTGTCTCTTGAACCTGTTTGATGTCCAAATTTTCTCTTTAGCTTTGGTCTTTTCATCAGGAATTTTTGGAAATCTTCCATTTCATTAAATGTCCATCTTTTTCCTGGGAAGAGAAGGCTCCGCTTTGAGTGATAGTGGATTGTTGGGTGGATTCCAAGCTCCCTAGCTCTTCAAAATATTTTATTCCAGGCCCTTTGATCCCTTAATGTTGATGCAGTCAGGTCCTGTATAATCATTACTGTGGCTCCTTGATATTTAAATTGTTTATTTCTGGTTGCTTGCAGGATTTTCTCTTTTATCAGATAGTTCTGGTATTTGGCCACAACATTCCTTGGTGTTTTCATTTTAGGACATTTTTCTGGAGGGGATCAATGTATTCTTTCAATAACTACTTTGCCCTCTAGTTCCATGATATCAGGTCAATTTTCTATCATTAGATCCTGCAATATTAAGTCCAGGGTTTTATTCTCTTCAATGTTTTCAAGAAGTCTAATAATTCTCAGATTGCCCCTCTATGATCTATTCTTGAGGTCATTAGTTTTGCTAAGGAGGTATTTTACATTTTCTTCTATTTTTTAATTTTTTTAACACGTTCTTGCTGTCTCATGAAGTCATTAGCTTCTGCAGACTCAATTCTTTTTTTTTTTGGTAGGACATTTCTTCATTAATATTTTGCAACTCCTTTTCCAATTGGCCAATTCCAATTTTGAAAGAGCTTTCCATTTGACCAATTGATGTTTTGAGAGAATTATTTTCTTTTTGCATTTGCCCATTTGAGTATCTGAGAGAATTATTCTCATTTTGTATTTGTCTAATGGAGAATCTGATTTAGCTCATTTTTATTTGACCAATTGTATTTTCTAAGGATTTGTTTCCTTGTTGCAAGGTATTAATTTTCTCTCCCAAATTTTCTAGTTGATTTTTAAACTCTTTCCTTATTTCTTCAAGGAAGTCTTTCTGTGGTGGAGACCAGATCATATTCTCCTCTGAGGTTATAGGTCTCTCTGAATTTGGGTCTTTTCCTTCCAAGAATTTTTCTGTAGACCCACCTTTCCCTGACCTTTCTTCATTTTGCTAAGACCTTGAGTAGGGGGCTGACTAGAAAAATTCATTTTAAAAGATTAAAAGAACTCTGAAATATGACTTCTCATCTTTCAGATTTCAGACAGAAGAAAATGCCAAATGTTAAAGGCAATTGGGAAGAAATTGGGCGATTAATACACCACTCTCCACTGATGAAATTGGGATCTAGTTCAGCCATTAACAAGAACAATTTCAGATTATTAGCAAAGAGCTATAAAAACATTTGTCTCAACTTCTGACCAACATAGCAGAGAGAAGCCAAAACTTGTGATAAGGTCTCTTGACTTTCCTGCTGAGATAATATGAAAGAAGACTCTTAACTGAAATTCAATTGACAAACCTGAGAAAAAGAAGCTAGGAAATTATGTCCCAACAAGGTCTGTCACAGACGAACATGGGCCAGTCAAGGGGAGCAGAGACTCAGCCCAGGGGCAGCAGTGGGGGGTGAAGCCAGAGGATCAATCTAACTCATATGCTTTGTATGTGGGAGTGGCTATCTGGGGAGCCCCAGTAGGGCTGGATGGTGAGTTCCAGGAAATAGAGTTGCAGAGTACTGATGTATATAGATATGCTCAGCTAGGCACATGAGCTCCATACTTTCATCTAGGCCCTCATCCTGGAACAAACACAGTAATAGCCCTCCTCCACCCCCCCTTGCCCCTGGGCTCAAGCATCAGCAACTCAGTTCCCTCAGATAAACTGGGAGATTAACTACCTCGGCCCAGAGACCAGCCCACATTGTTCAAGGATATGACTATACAGCTGCATTCCCCAGCCACACATGGCCTGGGGTGTGGACATCAAATCAAGGTTATAGACACTTCAGAGAAAGTAACCAGGACTTCTTACTGATCTGCCCCCTTGGAATTGCTAAATCCGGTGAGCAAAACCTCTAGGAATTTCAACACCAAAGAGCTGTGAACCAACCCCTCCCTCAACACAAGATCTTAGGAAAATGAAGAAAGGCCAAAGTGGGGGGCTCATTGAAAACTACTTTGAAGACAAAGATCCTTACCTAGAGAGATCAAGAATTTCTGAGAAGAATATGAATTGTTCTCCAGTCCACAATGACTTCCTAGAAGAAATCAGGAAGGAGTGTAAAAATCAATTGGAAAAATTGGGAAAAAAAAACTAAAGAGAATTTAATTCCTTCCAATACAAAATTAATATTAACATCTCCCAACAAGAAAAACAATCCTTGGAAAGTACAATTGAAAATATACAAAAGAAAATAGTTCTCTCAAAACCTTAATTGCACAAATGGAAAACTTCCGAAATAGAAATGAATCAGTTAGAAAAGGAGTTGCAACAGATAAATGAAGAAAATGCTTCTCTAAAAAAAGAATGAAATCTGTTGAAACTAATAAATTCACAAGACAACAAGAATTCATAAAGCAAAAGAAAAAAATTGAAAAATTTAAAACACCTCATCAGCAAAACCACTGTTCTATAAAAAAAATTCCAGGAGAGACAACATAACAATCACTGAGCTTCCTGAAAAACATAGAAAAGAAAAAAAAATGCCTGGACTAAATATTACAGGATTTAGCAATGGATAACTGTCCTGATATCATGGAACCAGAGGGTAAAATATTTATTGAATGAATATATCGATCCCCTCTCGAAAAGTATCCTAAAATGAAAATATCAAGGAGTATTGTGGCAAAATTCCCAAACTATCAGATAAAAGAGAAAATCTTGCAAGAAGCCAGAATGAAGCAAGTTACATACCAAGGAGCCATAGTAAGGATTTCACAGGACCTGGCTATATCAACATTAAGGTATCAAAGGACCTGGAATGCAATATTCCAAATAGCAAGAGAGCTTGGAATTCATCCAAGAATTCACTATTTGGGAAAACTAAGCATTTCCTTCAAGGGAAAAAGATGAACATTTAACAAATTTGGGGACTTCAAACTTTTCCTGATGAAAAGCCCAGAGCTAAATAGAAAGTTCTGACTTCAAGCAGGAGACTCAAAAGACACATGAAAAGGTAAAAACAAAAGGTGAAGAAAAAAGAAACTGCGATCCAATAAGATAAACCCAGCTGTGACAAAGATTCTTGTATGTCTGAGTAAATGTAGCTTTATTTTAATTTTTTTAGTTTTATTTTTTTCAAGGCAAATGGGGTTAAGTGGCTTGCCCAAGGCCACACAGCTAGGTAATTATTAAGTGTCTTAGACCAGATTTGAACCCAGGTACTCCTGACTCCAGGGCCGGTGCTTTATCCACTGTGCCACCTAGCCACCCCTAAATTTAGCTTTATTAGAGAGAATAAAGATAACTACAATTAATGGATACTCATGACTTATCCATAAATTTGGTAGGATGATTTTAAAACATCTCCTTTAAAATGTTGACATTCAAGAGACGGAAAGATGGACGAGATTCAGTGGGGTAAATCACACTACATAAAGAATTGTAAAGGACCTTTCCAATAGAGGGGAAGAAGGCAGGTGGTGAGAATTGCCTGAATCTTGCTCTTATCAGATTTGGCTTAAAATTAACATGCACACACTCAGTTAAATTAAGAAACTTATCTTACCTTTCAAGTATTAAAAGGGAAAAGGGGGAGTGGAGAGGAAAATAGACCATGTACTAGGACACAGAAACCTAATATTCAAATGCAGAAAGGCAGAAATATTGAATTCATCCTTCTCAAAACATAATGCAATAACAATCACATGCAGTAATGGTGCAAGGAAAGATAAACCTAAAACTAATTGGAAACTAAATAACCTCATTTAAAAAATGAGTGGATGAAACAATTAAATTATAGGAAAAATTAATGATTTCACTTTAGATAATGACAATAATGAGACAACACACCAAAACTTATGGAATGCAGCTATGGCAGGTGTCAGAGGATCTTTAAATGCCTACATGAATAAATTGGAGGAAATCAGTGAACTATACATACAATTAAAAAATTAGAGAAAGAGCAAATTAAAAAGCCCCAGGTAAATACCAAATAAGACATTTTAAAAATTAAAGCAGAAATTAATAAAATGAAAAGCAAGAAATATATTGAACTAATAAATAAAACCAAGAGTGGGTTTTATGAAATTAAATAAAACTGATAAATCTCTGGCTAATTTGATCAAAAAAATAAATTAGACAAGCAAATTGCTAATATTATAAATGAAAAAAAGGAGAATTCACCAGCAATGTGGAGGAAATTAAAGTAACTATCCAGAATTATTTTACCCAACTCTATGCCAATAAATTTGATACTCTAAGTGAAATGGGTGAATATTTATAAAACTATAAGTTGCCCAATTTAACTGAAGAGGAAATTAAAGCCCTAAATAACCCTATCTTAGGAAAAGAAATTCAACAAGCCATCATTAAAATTCCTAAGAAAAAATCTCTGGGGCCAGATATAATCACAAGTCAATTCCATCAAACATTTAAAGAACAATTGGTTCCAATTCTATGTAAAGTATTTGGAAAAATGGGTGAAGACAGAACTATACCTAACTCTTTCTATGACAGCAATATGGTACTGACACCTAAACCAGGAAGAGTTAAAACAGAGAAAGAATATTATAAACCTATCATTCTAATGAATATAGATGCAAAAAATCTTAAAATCTTAGCAAAGAAATTACAGCAAGTTATCACTAGGTTAATACACTATGATTAAGCAGAATTTATTCCAGGAATGCAAGGTTTGTTCAATATTAGGAAAACTGCAAGTTTAATTAACTATATCCATAACAAATCTATCAAAAATCAATAAATGCTGAAAAAGGTTGTGGGAAAATATAGCCTCCATTCCTACTGAGAAAGCCTAGAGAATATGAGAATAAATGAACTGTTCCTTAGAATAACAAGAAGTATCTATCTGAAACCATCGACAAGAATTATATGAAATGGAAATTGGCTAGAAGTATTCCCAATAAGATCAGGGTGAGACAAGGATGCCCATTATCACCACTACTATTCAATATCATATTACATATGTTAGCTTCAGCAATTAGAGAAGAAAAAGAATTTGAAGGAATTAAAATTGGGAAGGAAGAGACAAATCTCTAATCTCTCACTCTTTGCAGATGACATGATGGTATACCTAGAGCATCCTAAAAAAATTTTAAAACACACTAGAAACAAGTAACTTTACAAAAGCACAGAATATAAAACAAACCCTCGTAAATCCTCTGCAATTATATATATATATATATATATATATATATATATATATATATAAAATATATGATATATATACGATATATATCATATCATATAGTAATTTATATAGTAATATATATACATGAAAATGTATATATGTAAAATATGTATATATGTATATAAATACATGTGTAAAATATATATTTATATTACTATATAAATTACTATATGATATAGTAATACAAAATATATATTATATCATATAGTAACTTATATAGCAATATAAAATATGTATTATATTATATATATATATATAAATATATATAATTACCAAGATACAGCAGTAAAAACTAGAAAGAGAAGTCACATTCAAAGTAACTTCAGACAATATAAAATACTTGGGAATGTACCTGCCAAGTCAGACTTAGAAACTAGAAAAATAATTGCAAAACACTTCTCACGCAAATAAAATCATAGTTAAATACCTGGACATATATTAATTTCTCATGGATAAGTAGAGCTAATATATTAAAAATGATGTTTCTACCTAAATTTAAGTACTTATTTAACACCTTACCTATCAAAATTCTACAAAAATGTAAGTAAATACATATGGAAAAATAAAAAGTCAAGAATTTCCAGGAATTTAATGAAAAAAGTGCAAAAGAAGATGGCTTAGCCTTACCAGATCTTAAATTATACTATAAAGCATCAGTCTGCAAAACTGTCTGGGATTGACTAAGAATAGAGTGGTAGATCAATGGAATAGACCAGGTGCAAAAGAGAGAGTTGCAAATTATTATAGTAATCTGCTGTTTGTTAAACCCAAAGAGTCCAGCTTCTGGGATAAAATCTCTCTCATTGATAAAAACTATTGGGAAAATTGGAACTTAGGATGGCAGAAATTTGGATTAGACTGACATCTCCCACCCTATACCAAGGTAAGATAAAAATGGGTACAAGATTTAGACATAAAAGATAATATTATAAGCCAACTGGGAGATCAAGGAACAGTTTACCTGTCAGATCTCTGGAAAGGGAAATAGTTTCTGATGAATGAAGAGATGGAGAATATCATTAAAACAAACTAGATAATTTTGACTATATTAAATTAAAAAGCTGTTGCAGAGACCCAACCATTGTAACAAAGATCAAAAGAACTGTAGTAAATTGGAAACAATTTTTACAAGTAATGTTTCTAACAAAGTAGTCATTTAATATAGAGAACTGAATCAAATTTCAAAAAAAATCAGGGATATGCAGAGGCCATTTGCATATAAGAAATAAAAGTGATCTATATTCATGTGAAAATTGCTCTAAATCATTACTGATTAGAGAAATGGAAATTAAAGTGCTTCTGAGTTACCCACTCCACAACTCTCAGACTAACCAATACTAAGAGAAAATACAATGATTAATGCTGGAAGAGCTGTGGGAAATCTGGGACACTGATGCATTGCTGGTTGAACTCTGAACTCATCCAACCTTTCTAGAGAGAAATTTGGAATTACTACCAAAGGGCAATAAAATTGTGCATAACCTTTGATGCAGCAATAGCACTACTGGGGTCTATATCCTGAAGAGATCATGATAAAGTGTAAAAGCATAACTTGTATAAAATTATTCATAGCAGTTCTTTTTGTGTTGACAAAGAAATGGAAATTTAGTAAATATTCATTATTTTGTGAATGGCTAAACAAATTGTGGTATATGTATACTATCAAATACTATTTTTCTATTAGAAACCAGGAGCCATGGGAATTCAGAGAAGCCTGGAAGGATTTGCCTGAAATAATACTGAGTGAGATGAGCAGAACCATAAGAATGTTTTACACCCTAACAGCAACTTGGGGTTGATGATCAATCTCAATGGACTTGCTCATTTCATTAGTGCAGCAATCATGGACAATTTTGTGATATCTACAATAGATAATACCATCTGTATCCAAAGAGGAAATTGTGGAGTTTGAACAAAGACCAAAGATTATTGCCTTTAATTTTAAAGAAAACAGATATCTTATGATTTTGCTGTCTCTTTTATTTTATTTTTTCCTTAAGGATATGATTTCTCTCTTAACACATTCAATTTTGATCAATGTATATGGAAATGAAATAAAGACTATCTGACTGCCTTCTGTGGGGGTTGGAGGGGAAACAAGATTGGGGAAATTGCAGAATTCATAAAGCAATTAAAAATCTCCTTTGACTCAACAATATTTCTCCAAAATGTCACAAAGAATCATACATAACTGATAATTAATAAAAATGCATTGTTGGTGGAATTGTAAACATCCAACCATTCTGGTAAATAATTAGGAACTATGCCCAAAGGATTATAAAACTTTGAAAACCATTTGACAGAGCAATATCTCTTGTAAATCTGTATTCCAGAGAAATTAATGAAAATATAAAAAAAGACCTATATGTACAAAAATGTAGCAGCACTTTTAGTGGTGGCAAGAATCAGAAATTAAGGGAATGTTTGAAGACATTTTTCATATATCAATGTAATGAGATACATTTGTGTTACATGAAAAGGTGAGTGGGATGGATACCAAAAATCCTGGACAGTCTTATATGATGAACTCAAGCAGAGTAAAGAAAGTAGAACAAATAGAATATTGTAAGGCTATAAGGATGATCAACTCTGAAAGATTAATTCTGATTAAGATAATTAGACATTTCCAAAGAATCCCTGGAAAGAAATGATCCTCCAGATAGAGATCTGGTGAAATTTAATGCAGATTTAAGTATACTTTTTAATTTCTCTATTATTATTGGTTTATTTCATGTTTTTCCTTGCAAAGCAAGTAATTGGGATTTACTTTGCATCACATGTATAATGTAAGTCAAATTGTTTTTCTTTCTCATGGAGGAGGAAGGTGACCAAAGGAGGCAAGATTATTTGAAATTCAAAATTAAAGATAAAGCTATTGTTAACATTTTATAAGAAATTAGAAATTTAATGCAATAATTTTTTTTAAAAGTGTTACTGATGTAGCCAATGGTTTTAATGTTGAGGTGAGTGGTTTAATATAATGCTCATTTATTCTATTTTTAATGTTTTAACTCAGATATAGGGTTATTCAAATTATTGTGAAAATTCATTGGATATATCATTCTTTTAACATCTCAAAACTGCCAACTGCTTCTTCTGCACACTCAAATATGCTAAATTGTCCTTATTTTCAGATATAAAACTGCAAACATTTTTGTTCTTTTATTCCTCCTCATTCCATATCACCTCTGGTCAATTTTCCCTAACCTGAGATGATTAAAAATGAATCTTCCTTAAGTCATATTTTTTAATATAATTCTCTGTAGATTTCATTTTTAGGTTCAATAAATTGTGTTTTTGATGACTAGTGCTAGCTTTTGCAAAAGGCAATTGAAGAATATCCCTTATGATATCATACTAATGTATGACAAAGATTTCCTTCTTTATATACCTTTAAAGAAAAATAAACAATCTTTATTTTTAAACACTTCTTAGAAAATCAGTAGTATAACACAAACATTTGTCAACTGAGCTTTTCTTTTATTTTGCTTTCTCTTCTGGGATAGTTTGAAAATTCCATAAGACTCAAGAGAGATAGAGTAGATTCTCATTGGAGTAGATTTCAACATACAAATTCAAAATGAAGATCAAACCTTCTGTTCCGTTCTGGCCATTCCAACAGGAACATTTGAAATTCTCCTGGTTAATTGAAAGTCCATCTTTTTTCCCTGGAAGAGGACATTCATTTTTGCTGGGTAGTAGATTCTTGGTTGCATTCTAAGCTCTTTGCCTTGCAGTATATTATATTCCAAGCCCTATGAGCTTTTAATGTAGTTGTTGCTAAGTCCTGTGAGATCCTGATTGCAGCTGCAAAGTATTTGAATTCTGGTTGCCTATAATATTTTTTCTTTGACTTGGGCGTTCTGGAACTTGGCTATAATATTCCTGGGGGTTGCTTTTTTGGGATCTCTTTCTCAGGAAGATCAGTGGACTCGCTCCATTTCTATTTTGCCCTCTGCTTCTAGGATATCAGGGAAATTTTCCTGTAGTAATTCTTTGAAAATAATCTCAAGGCTCTTTTCCTGATCATGACTTTCAGGTATTCCAATAATTTTTAGATTATCTTTCTAAAATCTGTTTTCTATATCAGTTGTTTTTTCAATGAGATGTTTCACATTTTCTTCTTATTTTTCATTCTTTTGGTTTTGAAGTATTGACTCCTGATTTCTTGTAAATTCATCAATCTCACTGAGTTCTATTCTTTATCTGAAGAATTTGTTTTCCTCAGAGATCTTTCTTATCTTTTTTCCATCTGGCAAATTCTGCTTTTTAAAGCATTCTTCTCCTCAATAACTTTTTGAACTCTTTTCTCCATTTGACCTAAGCTGGTTTTTAGTATGCTATTTTCTTCAGCATTTTTTTTTGGATTTCCTTGACTAATCTGCTGTCATCATTTTCATGTATTTTTCATGCATCTCATTTCTTTTCCCAGTTTTTCCTTCTATCTTTCTCATTTGATTTTCAAAGTCTTTTTTGATCTCTGTCATAGCCTGAGCACAATTTCTGTTTTCCTTGGAGTCTTTAGATGCAGTAGCTTGTGCTTCCTCATCTTCAGACTGAGTGTTTTGATCCTTCTTTGGCTCACTGGCAAAATATTTATCATTGGTGTTCCTCTTGTTTCTCTGCTTGCTCATTTTCCCAGCCTAAGCCTGTTTTGGGGGTGCTTCCTGAACTTTTGGAACACTTCCACAAGGATCTTAGTGTGTGAGGCTCCGTCCTCCCTCCTGGTCTGTGAATGACCATAAGCGCCACCCCCTCTGCCACAGGGCTGAGTGGGGGGGCCTTGCTGTTCTATGGGGGGGCCTAGACTGGGATCAGGATCTGAATGTGGTCAGAACTCCAGAGTCCTGTTCCAGGGACAGAGCTGCGTAGTCTCTCTTCACTCCCCTCCCTAGGATCAATGTGCTCATGTCCTGGGGGCTCCTGCTTACCCACTCCACCTGCTTCTGGTTCCTGGATCTGGGCTGCTGAGACCATGGTGCTCCCTGTGTGCCCTGAGGGCTGAGCTCTACACGCTCACTCTTGCAGAGTTCCCCCGCTGTTCCCTCAGCTTATGCTAGGTGCTCCCCAGGGTGTAGCTCAGGAAACTCCCCCACTGCTGTGAGTCGTGGCTCCCAGTGCCATGGGGCTGCCTCCGGGAGGCTGAAGTTCTTTTGCTCTGTCGGCCCCCTCTGGCAGGCCTCCCTTCCAACCCCACGGAGCAGAGCCTTTCTGTTCTTTTCCAGTTTTCATTGAGTAGGAGAAATGCCTCAATGGGTCCCTCTGTGGGTTCTGTCTCTTGAAAATTTAGTTAGAGTCCTTAGTTTATAAATTTTATGAGAGAGCACCTAAGAGATATTACTCTCTTGTTGCCATCTTGGCCGTCCCCCCCCCCCCCCCGCCCTCAGGTAAAATCTTTTTATTGTTTCTGTGTTATTTCTCTTGGTTCAAAGGTTTCTGTCGTGGTTATGGAAATGATTGAGTAAAAAAGGAATGTTAAAAATAATAAAAATAAAATTTCAATTCACACAAACATGAAAAAAGACCTTTATAATTTTTGATCAATCACTATAGTCTCTTTAATTATTCATTAAGAATAGATATAACATTCTAAAAAAGAAAATATGTACTATTTCATTAACACTAGGGAAGAAGGAGTAGGATTTATAAAAATTAAAATATAACTTGGTTATCTGCCTCTACCAACTCCCAGAATTGGAAAATCAGATATGATTGGGACCCTGGGAGCCATCATGTGTTGAATCCTTAGCCAATATATAGCTATCTTTAGAAAAAATAGTTTAAAATATTATTTTCTTTTTATTTTTGGCAATGGGTTTAAGTGGCTTGCCCAAGGCCACACAGCTGGGTAATTATTAAGTGTCTGAGGCCAGATTTGAAGTTAGATTTGAATCCTGATTCCAGGGCCAGTGCTCTATTCCACTGTGCCACATAGCTGCCCCTATTCTACTTTCTAAAAGCCTTCTTTTTTCAGTTTGTGTGTCTGTGTGTGTGTGAGAGAAGCTATTCAGAATTTTAAAATCATCATTTTGTCAGGAGATGAATGGCCTGTTCAGTCTTCATTCTTTTGTTCTATATTGTGCTAATCAGACTTCTAAAATTATTCAAACTTATTTTCTCTACAATGCTACCATTCGATAAAACATTTTCCTAATTCTCATTAATCTCTCTTTCAGTTGTAATCTCTTCTCAGATTCCTCTATGCCCATTTTTTACTTTTGTTTTGGAACAATACTATATCATTGGAATAATTCTATATAGTACAATAATATTCTGAACATAATGTATATATATATAAAACATTTACATGTCACTATATATTTAGTTATTCTCTAATAGAGAAACATCTTCATATTCTCAAATTTGGGGTTGCTATTAAAAGAACAGCTAGAATATTTTTTGTAAATATAGAATTTTTCCCTCTTTCATAAATTTACAGATGATGCAATTAGACCAAAGAATATGCATAATTTGTCAGCATGTTGCAAATAGTTACAAATTGCTTTCCAGAAGGTACATTTACAGCTCTTCCAACAGTGTACAACTTTTTCTGTTTTCTCACAGCACCTCCAACGCTTCTCATTATCTTCTTGTTATTTTTTGCCAGTCTTAGAAATATGAAATAAAATATCAAAATTGTTTTAATGTTTCTCTAATTATAATTTATTTAGAAAATATTTTTATATAATTATGGATAGCCAGAATTTCTTCTCTTAAATCTACTCTTTAAGATACTTTAACTATTCATTGATTTATGGATGGTTATTCTCAAGCATTTCAATGTTTTCTGCATCTTAAAAAACAAAAACTTTACTAGAGACACTGTTGCAAATATTTCTCCTAATTACTTACATTATTTTTAATTTTATCACCTTAGATTTACTTATATGAAACTATAAAATTTGATATAATCAAAATTGTCCATTTCTCTATCATGTCCACTCTATCAAAAGTTTGTTCACTTAATCCTTCCCTATCCGCAGATCTAAGTGATAATTTCTGCTTGCTTTTAAATTATTTTGCTTTTCATATTTTCCTATTATATGTCCATCCATCAAAGTCCTAAACCCACAGCCAAGTTACATATTCATTTGGAGCTTATCAAAGCATATAAGATAAATGTTGTGTCTAAAGCTAATTTGTCCCTAATTGATGTCCAGTTTTCTAGGATCTTTTTGTCTAGTGAGTTCTTTTCCCTGTGACTAGGACATTTTGCTGGTATATTGTTTGTTCTGCATATTGTATACCTACGGTTCCAATTAATAGAATCAGTCTTTTTTCTTTTTTTTTTCATTCTTTATCTCTCCCTCCCCTGCCTGTATTTACCTCCCCTCTCCTGTTGTTTAAATTTAATTATTAAGCTTCACTATGTGTATAGGTATATAGACTGATATAATTATTTTCTTCATGAAATTAAAGTTTCCAAATTCCCCAAGTTTTAGCTTCTTCTTAAATGCAAAAAAACCTTACATACTGATAATGTGTACCTTTTCTATTCTATTGTACTTCACTCTAAGAAATATTAGTTCATAAAGGAAATAATGGTAATAAAAGACTGCTAATTAATATCCTCTCTTTTCTTATTCCCTTGAAAGATCTTTCTTTTTGTTTGATTTTGTTTTTATATTTTAAATGCTTAAAAATAAGACAATATATTTCATTATTTATTCTTGCATTGGAAAGTATATTAATTTAACTATTTTCTGGATGTTTTCTGGATGGTAGATATATCTGAAAACCACATATTATACTCACCTATGCTAAGTTATTTTTAGGACTATCTCAAATATTGCTGTTATTAAGATTCCATCCTTTTCTCATTAATGACCAGGTTTAATTTTGTATTCTCAAAATTCATGGGAATCTCATCATTCTATAATTGCTTATCAATATTGAAATTCACACTCTATAAGAATTTCCTTCTCTAGAGAGCCATCTTTTTTATTTTAAGGGTGCAAGATAAACAATAGAGAGAACCTTGGAGACTCTTTATATTGGGAGGGAACCCAAGGAAACCAACTTAACATTTCCCAGATAACTGCAATCCTTGACTTCCTTATTCCCCTCTGTTAGATATGCCTGCCAAAATATTTGCCTTCCTTGGGAGCTTTTTAATGGTGGAAATGATATTTTATTTTCCTTTGTATTGCCAGGTTTTGGTAGAGTGAGTAGCACATCCTGTACACAAAATGAATGCTTACTGATTGCCTTTTTAAAAATCTCCTTTACTTTTGTGGAATACATTATTCCATTCTTTTCTGAAACTACTAGTGGGGTCAGAAGAATCTTTTATTATTTGAATTAAAGTATCTTTGCCTTGAATATTTATTCTCCTTGTCCCTTGCAGAATTTTTTGTTTGTCATCAGAATTACAAATTGTAACATATTTGTGACTAACAGTTTAATCCCAATTCTATTTCTACACTTCTCTGCAAGGCAATTTTAGGGTTCTTTCAAATGAGACATTCTAGGGAGTTTTCTTTCATTATTTTCTGCATTGTAATATCAAGATTTCTTTCTTTCTTTCTTTCTTTATTCATTCGTTTGTTTCTTTGTTTATTTACTTGTTCTTTCCTTCATCCTTCCTTCTTTTGTTTGCTTACTTGTTTGTTTTTATGTATTTATTAATTACTCCTGAAGACCTTGGATCATCAAATTGTTTCAATATATCACGTCTGTGAGATCAGTTGTTTATGCTTTATGCTTTCATATAGATCATTTGTCCTTTTAAATATTTCTCTCCTCTTTTACATTGTACTTTTCTCCATTACATTAGAATATCTAATATGTTCTTCTGTTCTCTCTGGTGAGAATGGTGAAAATTATCATTTAAGATTATATTTACTCTACTCTGCCAATTTTTTTCTGCTTCATAGGCCATAAACTCTGAAACTTATTGTCTTCTAGATGAGTTATGTATTTATTTATCTTCTTGGGTTTTGTAAAAAGAAATTCATACTCCTGTTCAGATTTTTGACCATTTTAGACTTGTTTTCCTACATTCTTTTCCCACTATTCATGCTTGACTTTTCCATCCCCCTTGGTGATATCTGTACTCTCAGGGCTATGCTGTAAAGCTACCTTAGTCTTCCCATTTGGGGAAATTGTCTTTTCATTAAACCTTGCATCTGTTCTAAATGACTTTTTAAGGATAAAGGCTAGGATCATATATTTTAGATAGTTTTTCCTAGAGTCCTTGGGCAGTCACTTACATTTCCATTGTGTTTCATTTCTTATTAATTACTCATCTTTTTATTGTATGACTGTCCAGTTTGTTTTTTTTTCTTTATTTTTTCTTTTTTTACAAGAGGTGAGGCTCTGGGAAAATTCTCTGAGGTTTTATGATTCTGCCAATGCAAAACTAAGTGTCAATATCCCTTCCTTTAATCCCTTTCTCCTAATATCACCAAAAAGAATCTAAATTTATTGGTTATTGTCCTTGGATAAGGTGTGAGTTATACTAGTGGAGCTGTTGCAATACAAATGAAGTATTAATTGTCCCATTATCATTGGATCCATAGATCAACTAGTAAAGCTAGTTGCATGAAGTATGGTGGTGGAAGGGTAGTTTGTGCTTGACCTATGGTTTCTTATACTGCTAATCCATAAGGGTGCTATCTCAAGGGGCTTCTTGCTTTCTTGCCTTGTACATTCAGCTATTGCTATTATACAACTGACATACAATTGATTTTTTGGGGGGTGGGGGGATTGATCATTTGGAGTTATTGCAGTTCGGAGACAGTTTTTTTTTTGTTCCCCCACCATTTTATTAAACATATAACCATGCAGAAAATGTAACCTTACTAGCTTCAGTTTATCTGATTAACATTTTTCCCTTGGTCATTCATTATGAGTGTAGTTTGTTAAAATTATGACAAGTATACATCTTCCAGTTCCAGAAACAATATTCTTTAGGACTTACTAGCAAGCATGCATCTACTTAAACTTGTAACAAACAATTCTTCCAATTCTAAAACTAAAATCTCTAAGAAATAGTAGATTACTATTTTTGACCAATTTAATTATTTGAGAGTCCTCAAAGTCTGGTACTCCTTGTTCCAGCACCATATGTTTTCCAAGCTTTGGCCTACAATCTATTTGTACCTGAACCTCATAATGAGCCACCTATTTAAATGGAAACAAATAACATTGTTGAAATGATTTAATAAATAAAGATTTATCACAATTTTGTTTTTTATCTATCTATTTTCTCCCTCCTTCATTAGAATATGAATTCCTTGAGAATGAGTTCTGGTTTTCCATTACTTTGCATTTTCAACATTAATTGTAAAACATTTAAAAATGTTTTGGCCAACTGAATTTGGGGATTGTCTAAAGGAAATACTATAAATCTGTTCAAGAAGTCACTATTTTTTATAAATGATAC
This sequence comes from Macrotis lagotis, assembly GCF_037893015.1. Classification (NCBI taxonomy): domain Eukaryota; kingdom Metazoa; phylum Chordata; class Mammalia; order Peramelemorphia; family Peramelidae; genus Macrotis; species Macrotis lagotis. The sequence goes on from NC_133659.1 coordinate 91,645,280, forward strand.
TAATTATAAAAAACACATTTTCATATATGGATCCAAGAACACTCAGGTTTTTCTTTTTTTTCAATTTCATTAAGGCTAATCTTGGTGAATGATAGTGTTATTTCATTTCTCTTTATTTTTAGTTTTAATTTAAGTATTAGTAAAGGAAAAGAAAATCATATTAAAAATGTGATCATAAACAATATTTCTTCTCTCTTGGCAGGGTATTTCTGGCAATTCCTTAGTTTCCCAAGTTAATGCCAGAGTAGATATTTTATTATATGAATAGACACTTAGGAATGTCTTAATATGTACAGTATTGCTAGGTTGTTTCATGATAGCATCATAGAAGTGTTTTTGTGATCATTTCACTCAGGCTTGGTTTGGAAATCTTAAATTCACAGATCATTAAATTGCCAGACAGCATAAAATGGTAAAAATGATTTCTTTATATTTATTTCTCCAAAAAATGCTTCAGAATACCAGATAGGATATATAATGTCTATATAATTGTTCCACATCCATTATTTGCTTAATAAATGTGCATGTCAGTCAGAGACATACATAAAATAGAATGACTTGAACTTTGCCTTGGCAATCAAAGTAGCAATGCATATTGGTCAGATAGTTTCATTATATCTTATAGCAAATGCAACCTAAAACTGTTATAAACACATAACTAGTTCATCTCACAGTTTCTACAGGAAAAGAAATAAACATAACATTGCCATTTTGACACAAATTTGAAATAAAATTCCTATTCAGCTTCTTCCAGACTTACTAAGTTACACTATGGTTTGGATCTACTTCTTCTGGTCCCTAAGGAAACACATTTTAGTACTGTTGACAAGAAGACAACATCTACAACACATTCCTTCCCTGTTATATTAAGGATCAAATATAGTCTCCTGTTTGACCTTTAAAGTCCCTTAGGTATTTTTCTTCTTGATACTCACAAATAAAGCCACATAGGCATACTTGACCTGCAACATTCCATCTTCCATCTCCATGTCTCTGCCTTTCTTTCTCATTTCTGCCTCTTAATTCTCATGATGCTCTTCAAAACTCATTTGAAATAGCACCTTCTGACATAGTCCTATCTCATCTTCACTGTTCCAGTCCTAGATCCTAATGCTTTCCTTTGTTTGGTTGATTTCTTATTTAAAGTAAATAAATATTATATTATTTACTTATTTACCTATTTTCTCCCTCTTTCATTAGAATATGAACTCCTTGAGAATTGGTTCTGGTCTTACATTACTTTTCATTTCCAGCATCAATTGTATAGCATTTAAAATTTTTTGCCAACTGAATTATAAAAGTAATTGTTCTTCTTCAAGTAATAATCCTCGAATTTACAAATCTGGAAACTTCAGAACAATATTTTACTTACAAAGATTCATCATAATCTGGTGTCATTCAGATATTCTTATTTCTTTAGTGAGGTTAGATTCTAGGGTTACACCATCTTGGATAAAAAAATACTACAGTCAGCTAGGAAACAATTTTCAAAGCCAGAGGTTCTAATAAAGATTTCATTTCTAAAATATATAGAAAATTGCATCAAATCTATAAGGTAACAAGTCATTCCCTACTTGATAAATGATCAAGGAATATAAAAAGTTTTCAAATGAATAATTTAAAACTATAAATAATCACATGAAAAATCAATATTGAATAGATAAATACAAATTATAACAACTATGAGGTACCACCTCACACCTATCAGATTAACTAAGATGACAAAAATGGAAAATGATCAATGTTGGCAGGATTGGGACATTGATGCATTGCTGGTGAAGTTGTGAACTTATCCACTCTTCCTGGAGTGGATGGAACTATGTCCTAGAGCAACAAAACTTTTCAATCTCTTTGACCCAGCAATTCCAATTCTACATCTATGTCTAGAAGAAATCATAAAAAATGGGAAAGCTCCCACATGTGTGAATATTGATAGCAATTCTTTTCAAACTGGTAAAGAATTGTAAATTGATGGGATGCCCATGAATTTGGAAAAGGCCAAATGGGTTATGATCCATGAATACTATGGAATACTATTTTTCTATAAGAAATTATAGGTGGCTACACTCTAGAGAAGCATGAGATGAATTACAGAATCTGAGCAAAGGGAGCAGAACCAAGTGAACATTCTACACATTAACAACAGTATGAATTGATCAACCTTGATGGAAGCAGCTCCTCTCAACAGTTCAGAGAGTTAGGACAACATTATTAGACCTGCTGTGGACAATGCTATCCCCATCCAGAACACGAAAAACAAAATAAGGACAACAACCAAACAAGAAAATAAGGACAACCAAAACAAACAACCAAAAGAAAAAAAATTACCCTTTCAGTTGTTTTGTTTTGTTTTTTTCCAAGGCAATGGGGTTAAATGACTTGACCAAGTTCACACAACTAGTTAATTAATAAGTGTCTGAGGTCAAATTTGAACTCAGGTCCTATTGACTCCAGGGCCCATGCTCTATTAACTATGTCACCTAGCTGCCCTACTAGAATCATTTTTTTAAACATTCTCTTATGCATTTTCTTTCCATAATCCTACTTCCTCATACCAAAAACCGACTAATCTGTAAATATGTTTAATACAAATGTGTATGTACAATATTCACCTGAACATTCTCTGCTGAGGGAAAGGGGGTGAGAAGGGAGGGTGGAATGAAATTATGTAATTTCAAAATATGCATATGCATATGGATGAAAGTCAAAAACCTTTCATAACATGTTTCTAGAATAATAAAATATCAATTAAAATATAGAACCCACCAAAAGAATAAAATTGAAAAACAGGAAAGAAATGAATTGGGCATAAATTTTAAAAGTCATAAAAAGAATAAATTAAATAAGAAATTAGAAATTCTGAATAAAAAGAAAAATCCTACATTCTACACACAAGTTTGAAGGTGACAAATACTGTGCATAAACTCAAGCTCATATATCTGCCGATACAACATGCTTCTGTAACAAATATATCAGTGCCTTGATTACTTCCAAGCCTAGAAAAGTAAACAAATTACATCAGATTTCTTGCAAAAACATAGAAATCATTTTTTCTGTTGTTCCAACTATGACTACACTGGCTTCCTTCCCCCTCACCTCTGAACATAAGTCCAGTCTGAACTTATACTTGATGGTCAGCTAATAGGGGAAGGCTAAAAATAGAAGACAAGAAGAGGGACTAACCTTATATATTAGATATTTGTGGACAACAGATTAGATCTGTTATTTAAAAAGAGTACATTCTCTCTTTGTGTTCTAGCCAGTCAAGCACATTTGAGATACTTTCATCCCTAAGAACCAACCAATCAACACTTCTATGTCTTCTTTGCAATTAAAGTGGTCTAGATGGCTAAGTTGGGACATAGAAATTTTTTTAAAATGCAGTTATTTATCCAGATGTTCCTATGGTTTGTAAAACATTTCACTTACATTATTTAAAAATCTTGACATTGTGAGGGAGGTACTACTTTTGTTCAATCATGTCAGTTGTGACCCTGTTTGAAATTTCCTTGGCAAGAAACTGGAGTAGCTTCCTGATTCGTTCTCCAGATCATTTTGTGGATTACTGAGGCAGAGGGTTGAGAAACTAGCTCAATCACACAATTAGTAAGTGTCTAAAGCCGGATTTGAACACAGAATGATGAATCTTCCTAACTCCAGACCTGGTGCCTTAGGTATTGTGCCACCTATATGCCAGATATAATTAAAATTATTTCTACACATGAAGGTATATTATATAAATATATGCACATATGTGTGTATTTTATACAGGTACATCTGTTCATCCATGTATGTGTGAACACACATATTTATTTGTTTGTATGTGAATTGTATATTCACAGATGAGTTATTTGTAAATATGTGCTTGCATGTTTGGTTGAGACCCATGATTTCTTTATTTTAATGAATATCCAGGGTGGAAGATACCTTCACAAATGCAGATCAAAAACTTATTTTTAATTTAGAGCCATAAGATTTATAATTTTGGAAGTTTTCCAGGTTCCTTAGGTAATTTACCCACAGTAACATAACTAATAGGTAGGAAAGGTGGGATTCAAACCTTGAGTTCTCTTGTCACTAAGTCCCACATTCTCTCTACTGCATTCTGTCTTCTCAATATCAGTCATTTTGTATTCTTTCTGCTTCAGAAACTACTATATTATCCATAATGAATAGTTATATCAGTGAATAATAATGATCAGTTTCAGAAATTATGTTTTGGCCCAGAATCAAATTTATTTTCAAGTTAAAATAAATCTCATTATAATGGTAGAAAGCTTTAAAAGTTTAATGAAGCACTAAAAAATTAAATTCTTTGTTATCCTTTTCCTATGTTCAAGCTTTCACCTTGACAACTTAAAAAAAAAACATTTCCTAAGAATAAAGGTAAGCATTCTCCCCCACCCCTACCCCCTCATATACCTTCCATACTGAATGGATTATGGAGCACAGGAATCTCTTAAGTAAGGGCTTAGAACGTTTTGATATACACTCACTTAATGAATTATATAACTTTATATATCTATATGCAATACAGGTCAGTAGACACATGCATAGCATATATGATTTAACAATCTTGGATTCACTTAATATAAAATTTAAATTAGTAATATTCAGATTTATTTTAAAAGAAAAAATATATATGATGAAAATTCTCAGTGAAATGCTTTTGTGGAATGTTGTTGAATTAGTAAGGAATAATTATGATTCTTAAACATGTCTCACTTTAAGGGACCAAAAGGAGACACTTTATTTAATGTCACAGTTAAGCACAATAAGCTGAACTTTGACTTTTTCAGTTCAAAGGTTCTTCTCTACATGTTAATTGAGTTGAGGCAACTTGACAGAGTTAGCATTAATTATAGTAATTAATGTAAATATTCCTTCTCAAATGCAAACCCATCTTGTCAAGTACTTAAAAGCTGAGGGACTTTCAATTCCTAATCCTTAGAGTGTAAGGAAATAGGTTGATTATATAATAATTAATGTTCAAAAATAAAGATTTAAATAATTCCTATATTTTTCACTGCTTAATCTTTAGTAAATAAAAGAGCAGCCCAGGGCTAGAATTAGCTGGAATCTTAAATGCTAAATTGTTCAGATCTTAATGTGATCCTGACAATAGGCCTAGCTCAATATGCTGTTTGTTATTCCATAGTCAATCATCTCTCAAATGAACTTCCAATGACAGTTTTCCTATTATAGTGTATGTAACAGAATGATGCTTTGCAGAAGATATAATTAATCTAGCAACAAAGGATTAATTCATGAGATATAAGATTTATAAATAGAATGCTACAGTGTATTTCCATCCCCTCCCCTCCTTTTTGGATTCTTCTTCCTTTCCCTTATTCCCCTACTCACCCTCTTACCAACCACCTATCTGGCCAAGATTTCCTTTTGCTAGAGCTTTTTTTTTCTTTAGGTAAGGATTTACATTTGGGTTTTTTAAAATGTCATTATAGTTCTTTGGCACATAGTGTTAAAAATATAAAGCAAATTGTAGCATTATATCTTTTATATTAGTAAGTAATTTAATTCTAGCACCGGAAGGAATCACAGAAATCATGGAATTGGATCCCTTTAGTTTATGGATGTGAAAATTAAGCACCAGTGAGTTAGCAATGTACTCAATTTCAAGCAGACAGTAGCAGAATTTTAACTAGAATTTGCCTCCCTTTATTAACAATTCTCTGCTTTTGTTTTCCTGCTGTATTTACATATACAAAACCATATTCAGGGCACATATGGAAGTCTATAACTGCCAAAATCAAAACAGGGAAGACTTGGTCCAGAATACTGAATAGTCAGTCCGTTAGGTATTTGAAATATCATTTATTGGGTTTTCACACTTGTCATTTTGTTGTAACTGCTTTGTAAACACACACACACACACACACACACACACACACACACACACACACACATATATATATATGCATATAAATATATATATATAGATATAGAAATATATGTATGAATATATATTCATATTATATGTATATATGAATGAGTCAAAGTGAAAATCATAACATTAAATCAATAGATGGAACCAGAGAGAGCAAAATGAACAATGAAATATCAGAAACAAATAATAATATAATGAATTGACAATGCAACTTTTGAAGGAGAAGGCAGGATATTTCAGCTTATCCATGTGGTGAAAATATTCCATCCCCCTGATAGCAAACAAATAAAATAAGTCAGTATTAAAAGAAATTAATTCATACTATTGACTGAAAGCTCAAATACTGAAGATAAAGAAGAAATATATTGACTAAATAATGAAAATAAGGAACTCATTTGAAAATATCCTGATATTGATGAAATAAATAATGTCATGGAAACACCAAAAATGAGCTTGGACAAACTTTGAGAGAAAGTGGCAGACAGAATGACCTTATGTGCTTTAGTCTATGGGGTCACAAAAGCATGATATAATGACTGGGAAAAAAGCAAATATGATCAAAATAAGTCAAATACAATAAAAAATGGAAATCATGTCACACGCACACAAACACAGAATAAGCTTGTAAATAATGAACAACAGAATAGCAAAAGCAAAAGAAATTACTAAAATATAGTGTTTTTCCTGATAGAGAATGATAGCAAGAAGAGCCATAATAGCCCATGCTCATGGCTTACTCATTTATCACAAGATAATACAATCAGGTTAACCATAGTGAGGAATTTAAAGCATTGTATGTCCACATGGTGAGTTAATTTTATTTAAGAGATACCACCAAAGAACAATTGATAAAAATGTGGCATCTTTTGAAGATATAGTTTAAGCTTACTATAATTTTTCCTATTGTGTCAGTCCTGAAAATAACAGTATTGATTTCAAGGGGAAAAAAAAGAAGTTACATCAAAATTTTGGACTAATCCATGAGGGAATATGGATGATATCAGATTATATATGGCTCCTCTGGGATGGGACAGGAAACAACCAATTAACAATTACTTCTTCAAATGGAAATTTCCCCCAGCAATATCAAAATGTAATTTTGAACTTGGTAAGAATAAACCTCCTATGTCACCAAAATGTTTTCTTCTTCATATGGAAACTATGAAATATTTAAGAGCGAGGAATGGAATCAGAGTGCCCCAGTAAATTTATGATAACAATGTAGTATCACTTTTGTCATAAATTACAGAAGGTCATGAGTTTCAAGTAATGCAAATATGCATTAAAGTGGTAGAAACTGTGTAACTACTAACTACATATCTACATCTACTTTATATCTAGAAAGATAAAACCAAACAATAAGAATTGGACAACACAAGTTCTCTATCCTCAATAAAATCACAAATAATAAATCCTTATGCTATAAAAACAAATCACAAAATATCCTTGAGAGAGAACTGTTACTTTAACTGAATTATTTCCGTGAGCAGAACTGCTCCTCTCAGCCCCATAAACAGAACATGGATGTGGAAAAATTTAAGAAAATTTTAGATAACTCATGGCACACTTATTATATATAACAACCAAACTCAATGAAAAGAATAGCTTTTCATAGTGTAGAACCCTAGTGGAAGAAATATGGGAGACAGAAAGGTACATGTTATTCCTATTGTGTTGTCTGAAGTTGTTTTAGATGTTTTTTGAATTGATCGACATACATTTGAGCTATAGTTCAATTATTATATTCAATAATAAAATATTAAATATCATAGGTAGAAAAAACAGAAAAGATAGGCAGACAGAGAATTGTCCTCAAATCAGTCTGACTTCCATCAAAAAGACTCACTTGTAAGTTCATTGATATAGGGAAATTCTGGAAGATGAAATTCTACTTTATAACTACTCATCCCCCCACCCCAACTTTTAACTTTAAAATTAGCAGAACATTGAAAGTTTAAGTGATTTTTTTATGGTCATATAGCCAGTGAGTACCACAGATAAGACTTGAAACTTTTTTATTGCCTCAAAGATGAGCTTTCTTTTTGTTACTCCAGAAAATATCAGCAACAATGATGCTATCAATCATAGAGCAACAACAGCAGCCCCAGTAAACATCTATTATGTATCTTCTAATCTCTCTACACAAATATCATCCAAAAAGTGAAGAATATAAGATGGACAATAATAATAATGAGGTAAAATTTGTATAGATCTTTAATATTTGTTGAACTATTTACAAAACTAATATCATTCCATGTTAAGAGCACAGAAAATTAAAAAGCTGAAAATTACATTTGAAACAATTTAATCTATTTTCTTCATATTATGATTGAAGAAAACGGAACTTATCAAAATTACACACACACACACACACACACACACACACACACACACATTACCCACATAAGTAGTAAACTGTGGAGGCTGTATTTGAATTCACTACTTCTGAGTCCCAAAACATTATTCTTTTCATTATATCATAGGGATATTCTCACTTCATTTTATAAATTAAAAAAGAGAGGCTGAAAGAACTTAAATTAATTCTCTCATTTCATATAATCTGTAAGTGTCTGGGGAGACTCAAAAGTCCACATCTTTCCAACTGAAAATTAGACCCATCAAACAGAAAAGATGTTCCCTTCCTTTCACCTTTCACAATGCCTTATAACTTCCTTTATATACTTTTATATTACAACATCTGCCATATTTTACACATATCTTTTAGAGATACCTCTATTATATTTTCAGCATCTTGAAAACAGACATAATAATCTAATAATCATATTTGAAATCAACTGGGCTTGTTTCAGAAACTGTAACTTCATAGGTTTTCAATAAAGATTTGCTAAATTGATTTGATCACAATTAATCTCACTATTTTCCCAGACCAGTTTGAATTTAACAGAAATAAAAAGAAGACTTGATACAAGCAAAGAAAGACAAATATTATAGACCTTACTGAAAAATAAAAGAAGGAAAGGTTAAAGATGGAATAATGATGAATTCATATTTGAGAGAAATACTTGGACAATGGCAATATCTTGGAGGTAGTTGCTAGCACTATCTGGGGACCTAGTCACCCTGTAATATTTCTCCCTCCAATAAAGTGTTATTGATAGAATGTGAGTGAATATAATACAATATTTTAACAGAATCACTGAAAATAAAACATGCAAGCTTATATTTTAGAAAATTAAATATATTTTATTAGACACCTTATGATTATTTTTTTAAAAGAGTGTAATTATAGCTTTTATAACACATAGAAACACAGGAGAAGAAAGAAGAGCATATCTGCCCTGAGATATGCATGAGAAAATGAGGTTAATGAAATTTGCTCAAGTGTATCTAAAGTAGAATTAGGAATCATGCTGAAAATTTCCCATAATAATTATGTTAAGTAACAAACACTGGAAAGAGGGACAATAGGTACAATAATGCATATTGTGCCTGGGTTCATCTCATTCCTATTAAGATGAGTTCTCACTTCTGTTTCATTTGAAAATAGAGCTCTTTGACTTTAAAACAAGCAGTTTCATCCTCTGTAAGCTAGTAACACCATTTATTTAAAGCAACACATTCTAACATCTAAAATTATAACAACTTTCACACCTGCTATCTTATGCTAAACTTTGCTAATTAGCACTGAAAAGATGCTTCCAAATTGAAGCATTCACAAGTATACTACTCATAATCACTACCAGGTGTCTCTTCCCGCATAGTTATCCTAAAATACTCAAATGCTAGGGCTACAAGGGAATTTAAGATTATCTAAGTCAAAGGTCTTCAACCTTCTTTGTAATATGAATCCTTTGTTGAGAGTGTGATAAAGTCAGTGGAGCCCTTCTCACAACAATGATTAAAATACAGAGGATTGCAAAGAATATCAATTATTTTGAAATAAATTCATCTAAAAATGTTCATAGTTTCACGTTAAATATCTCCTTTCCTTGAATCAATATGGGGTATATAGATGCAGAAAAAGAGGACTAAATAAATTAATAAATTAGTTTCAGATTCAAAATTGGAAAATAATTCAACTCCTAGGGCCTTACTTAGTCCGTCAGTTCCTAATTGTCTCTGTCTCTCCTATTTTTACAATGAATAATTTAAACATCTAAACAAGGAAATTTTCAGAACTGACAATATAATAATAATAATAATAATAATAATAATAATAATAATAATAATGATTAGCATTTATATAGTACCCACTATGTGCTAGTAACTATGGTTCTATAAATATTACCTCATTTGAACATCACAATAATTTTGGTACCATTATCATCTCTATTTAACAGTAGAAATTAAGGAAAACAGAGGTGAACTGACTTTTCCAATGTCATGCAGTTTTTAAGTGTCTGAGTGTGGAGTTCAAATCATGGTTTAGTACCTCCAAGGCAATATACTGATATATTAGAAAGATAGTAGACCTGAACTGACAAAATTTGTTTTCAAATTTTATCTGTATAACATACTAGCAAATTTTCTCCAGCCTCCTTCCACCTATAGAAGAGTTTAAATAATAAGAAGAAATAATGGGGCAATTCCCAATACTCTATGGTGTAAGTAATTGTCTTGTCAGTCATTGTTCCACAAGCCAGATTCTAAAAGAGATAGATAATGAGATAAGGACATTGGATTAGGAAGTCTTTGAGAACTATAGTACATTTAGAGTTTTAGAGCCATCAGAAGCAAAAGACTTTCTGTATTACCTGCCCCCCCCCAAAAAAAAAGGTTCTACTGTACCAGAAAAACAGTGTAGCATAAGAATGCACCTAAGACTGAATTTCAGTTTAATGTTGTCACTAGCTGGTTATGTGAATTTTGGTAGTGAATCAACTTATCTGAACCTGACCTGAAAAATGAGAATAGTGTAGTATTCTCTGACTTGCTTGGCTGAAAGAATTTTTGCAGCAAATCAGCTGATTTTTGTAAGAGTACTTTGCAAAAGTAACATGTTGTTTGCATCATTGTCGTTGCTGTTCCTTTGACTATTACTGATGTTATGGTTGTCAATAACTTTTGAAAAGAACAAGTTGAATATTCAGAGAAGTACTGGTTTCCAGGACTAAATATTGTTAATCTTTCCTTATATTCCTAAAGTTTGATTCTCTGAATGCTTGTGAGGAAGGCAAATAGCATGGGTAACTGGAATGTAATGAGACTCCAACCCTCTCATTCTACGTTTGAGCCTCCAACTCTCTCTACTCTGAATTGAATCCCACCACTTGAGTTTTTGAGAAAAAAACAAAACAAAACAAAACATGTTTTGAACAGATTGTTTACAAGCCCTGTGCATTTATTTGAAAATCAAATATGTTTTCATCCTATGTGAAGACCCTTCTGACATTCTGAGTCCAGTGCCCCTTTCCACATTCTTCTCTCCCACCTGAAGATCCCTCAAACATTCTAAGTTCAAATATCCGCCTAAGCACATTCTAGTACCTTGTCAAAAAAATTTTCATTTACGTGTCCTTATTTAAGGATCCTACTCCAAACCAAACCCCCTGGGCTAGAGTCCCTACCTAATTGACTTTACCCCAGTCTTTCATTAAAGTCACCTTGACTGATAGATAGGCTGGTTCCATGAAACTCTTTCATAAAATACCTCTGCATCAGACCCCCATCAAATGAAATTATTATTTATCACCAGTATGAATATTTTCCCTCTATAAGTTATTGATGGCTTACTTTTCAAAGTTAATAATCTTCTCATTTCTTGTCCTTCCTCTGCATGTATGAATGATAAGAAAAGTGATCAAAAGATAAAAAACAAGGAAGAAAGGTGGGAGAAACATGAGATTTAGATAATTCACAAATGAGATATTTGTTCTCCAAATTAAAAAAAATGAAATAGTATGAAAGATAACTTAGCTCCAAATCTATATTAATCTACCAAAAGAAATCAAATATGCCCAATTATTTTATGAAGTCATATTTCCTTCATATCAGAAATGCTACGTGTGAATGAATGAATGAATGAATGATCATTTATTTAAGCATTTGTTGAGTGGATGAATAAATAAATAATCATTTATTTAAGCATTACATATTTATCTAAGTGTTGGGAATAAAAATACAAACAAGAAAGTTCACCCAAGGAGCTTATATTCTCTAGTAGGAAAAATTAACGCATATAGAAGTGGAGATTTAGAGGCTGGAGAGGATCAATTAATTGAAATATCCTTTCCCAGAATGGTAAGCATTACAGTTCTCAGAACCAGAGTAAGAAAATGGCCTTTGTTAGAACTAGGAATGAGAAGGATTGGTTGGATTCTGACAGAACGATAATATGGAATTATAGAGATGAGGTGCAATGTTCTATTTTAATTATACTCTTTATTCTTTTCTCTTCATTTTAAACAAAGGGAATTTTTTGCAATAATCTTAAAAGTTACAAACCTCTACACTATAATGAATGCTAATACATATTTTATTTTTAGTCCAGAAGAATGAAACAATCATACTAATATTTTATGCGGCCAGATTTATTACTATCATCATAGAAAAACCATCTTGCACAATACAAATATAATCAAAGGAAGGGGGAAGGAGAATAGTGCTGTTTAGGCAGAAGGAGTGAAGGAAATTAGTGTTGATATAGATACTACTATTTGCTAGGCACTACACTAAACCCATCACAAATGTTATTTCATTTATTTCTCACAACTCTGAAAGTAGATGATACTATCTGTATTTTACAGATGAGGAAACTAAGGCAACAGAGATGAAATGACTTTTCTAGGATGACATAGTTAGTAAATGATTGAGTCTGTGATTGAAATTAGGTCATTCTGAGTTAAGATAGGATTCCATCTTCCCTGAAGCGTGTTCTCTCTCTCTCTCTCTCTCTCTCTCTCTCTCTCTATATATATATATATATGCATATGTACATATATTATATAATATATATGCATATATACATATGTACATATGTACATATATTATATAATATATATGCATGTATGTATATATAATATATATGCTCACATATATAAAATATTCATTAATCTGAACATACAATCATGGTAGAGGGTATTATTTTTGCTGCCAAGGAAGAGGAAAGGAAAAATTATTTAATTTATGAAATTATGACATAGACTTTTTCCAGATTTTTCATAGTTCCAATATGTTCTTTTCCGAACTTCTCCCTCTACCCCCCCCAAGCCCACAAGGTGTAACAGTCAGAATTTAATGGTATATATAATTTGTGAAAACCAAGAAAATAGACTTTAATCCAGAGCACTTAGCATATGCTGACACATAGCAGGTACATAAGATTGAGAGACTAAACATTTCCTTGAATCCCTAATTTTTTTTTAATATGAATACTCTTTACATTGAAAATGATAACAACATATTTGATTCTTAGCTATTATTTTCCACTATAAATCTTACATGTAGAAGCAACTCAAAAAATGAGTCTTTTTATCAAAACAGTCAATATTGTCTTCTCTTTCATTTTCTTATTTATGATAACTGATATTTGCTGACTTTTAAATCTAAGCAACACATTAAGTGATATCCTTAAAGCAGTATTTACTCGACAAACTTCCCTACATTGAAACATATTTTCCCATTAACAGAATATTTATGTTTCTTGTGTTGCACCATTATGGATAGAGAACCAAGTTTAGAGACATGAAGACCTGTATTGCCATTCAAAATCTGCTATCTACTCTGTACATGACCCTGGCAAGTTTTATGATTTCCCAATCTTTAAAGCTTTAAATTGTGAAGAAAAGGATATTCACCATTTCTTGGAGTTTCTTCATCCAGAAAAATTTTTAACCATTAATGTCACATTTTTATTACATATCCCTTCTGAAATCCAAGTTAGTTTATTAGGAAAAAAAACAAATTTACTTCTCCAACCATCCATTATTTCATAACTCATTTTTGTACTGTGGGGTTGTCAGATTTTTGAGCCTAAATTTCTATTTCCTGAATCTACTTTTCTACTCAATCCTCAACTTTTCAAAAAAATGTTAAACAAATTTACCATACAAGATCTCATTCTGACAAAACCTTTTTGTTCCTTCCCCCAATATTTGATTCTTTGTTAATTTATTTGGTAATCCTGCCCTTTATTATAGATGCTACCCATTCAGGCTTTAAAGAGGAAAGACTCATTAGGCTATAATTTCCGTCATCCCCTCGGGAACTCTACTCAGGTAGAGGGTCACATTTGCAATCTGTCTACCATCTACTACCATGGTCATTTGTAATGACAGGTAATACACTTTGGCCAAATGCTTCCCCAATTTCATCCTTGAATTCCTTCAGTACTCTCAGATGAATGCCATCTGGTGCTGGTGATTTATCTTTGTACATTTAATTTTTTTTAATTGGCTTAGATCTTTTGGAGTAATGACTATTTTTTAATCTAGTAATTTCAATTTATTAAGTCTTCATTTCATGAATGAACTACTATTATTATTTTGAAATGATCTACAGTAAACAAAAAGAAAATGTTTTGACTTGACACAGAAGATTCCATTGTATTTTAATATTGCATCTGCTATTCCCTGCTTCCCGAATTCACCAAGTATCATTGCCACCTCATTAATAATCCAGTATCTGCATGGATTAGTGTTCTTTTAAAATATCTATGATAATAGTTTGCATTTATATTGAAGATACCACTATATAACATGATATTATATGAGATTAGGAGTCAGGAAATTCTGGGCTTTAATTATACCTTTAACAATCACTGTCAGAGTGACTCTGGGAGAGGTTGAGCCCCACTTGAACACCAGTTTTTTTTCTTCATTCAGATTTGATATTGAGATGAAATTAAGCATTCAGAAGATTTTGAACAAATAAAAGTAGGTTTGATTTACCTCAAAAAGGAAAAGAAAAAGGGTGGAGCCAAGATGTCAACAGGAGAGGAGACTCTCCTAGGTGTTCTCTCCATAATATTTCAAAAATATTAAAATTATGACTCTGGCTAAATTTTCAAGAGACAGAACCCACAGAAAGATCCACTGAGGCAATTCTCCAGACCAAGGTAACCCGGGAAATAGTGGAAAAGCTCTGTTCCACGGGGTTGCAGTGGTGGCCCCCCAGAGAGAAGAAAATTCAGCCTCCCAGAAAGAGCCCTAGGGTTCCTGGGAACCTTGGCTCCCACAAAAGAAGCAGTTCCCTGACCTGCACCCCAGGGAGCACTGGGCACAACTTGGAAGAACAGTGGGGGCACCTCTGCGAGTATGAAGCCCAGGCCCTCAGAGTACTTAGCAGAGCAGCAGCTGCCACAGCAGCCCCGATCTAGGAAATGGGAAGCAGGTGTGGAACCAGCAAGCAGGAGCCTCCAGGCAACTGAGCCCTGAGTGCTCAGCCCACCAAAGGTAGGGGAGGGAGACTTCTGAGGTTTGTCCTCTGTACCTGGAACAGGACACTGGGGCTCTGAGCACATTCAGAGCCTGAGAAAATACTACTAGCAGCCCAAAGGACACAATATTTAAATATTGTGGAGGTGCAGTCAGGATTACACGGGACTTAGTAGCAACTACATTAAGGGCTTGTAATATAATATTCTGGGAAGGCAAAAGAGTTTGGAATGCAACCAAGAATCACCTACTCAGCAAAACTGAACATTCTCTTCCAGGGGAAAATATGGACTTTCAATGAACCAGGGGAATTTCATATGTTCCCGTTGAAAGACCAGAGCTGAACAAAAAGTTTGACCTTCAAATACGGGACTCAGGTGAAGCATAGAGAGCAGAGGAGAAAGGTAAAATATCAGGGACTTATTGATGAACTGCATGTATTCCTGCATAGAAAAATGGTACTGATAATACTGATATGAAACTTCTCATTTAATAGAACAGGTTGAAGGAGATTTTTTAGATGAAGCACAGGAGAGAGCCACATTTTAAAATATAATATATTATAAAAATGGAGTCAATGCTTAAAGGGAAATGTACTGGGAGTAAGAGAAAGGAGAGGTGGAATAGGGCTAGTATATTTCATACAAAAGATGTTTTTTTGCAATGAGGGAGGTGATGGGGGAATGAGGGAACCTTCACTTTCATCAGAAATCGCTCAGAGAGGAAATAGCAAACACACTCAATAGGATATAGATATTTAGAGTAAAAACAAGAGAAGGCAGAAAGGGCGAAGCCAGGTTATGGATGGTAGAGGAGAAGATAGATTATAGGAGAGAAATCGTCAAATACAACGCATTTTCTTTTTTACTGAGTGTAAGGGGCTAGGATTGGGTGGCCTCTCTGGGACCACGGGGCAGTGATTGCTGGGCCTCAGGGGTGGTATGTCAGTTCAGGGCCTCCTGGCCTCAGGGCAGGTGATTAGTCTGCTGCACCACTCAACTACCCTCCAGAACATTTTAGAAGAGGGGACAGAGTGAAAGGAAAGAGAAAATATAATATATGGTAGTGGGGAGGTATGAATGGGGGAAATGGCAATCAGCACCAGCAACAGTGGAAAAATATGGAAGTAACTTTTGTGAAAGTCTTATGATAAAGAATGTGATCCACCCAATACAGAACTGATGGCATCAGAACAAAGACTGAAACACATTTTTTTCTCTTTCTTTTACTTTATTTCTCATGAGGGTTTATAAGTTTTTTGGTGGAGGGGGTATTAGATTTGCTCTTAAAAAAGAATATTTTAGTAATGTATAAAAATTATTTGTACAAAAAGAAAAAAAGAAAAAAAGAATTAGCAGGCAAAAAAATTAAGAAAAACAGATTTTAGTGTTTTATTTGGTTGTAAATACAGTAGTAATCAATACTGTTGTTTTCCTGCTCTACTCTTCCCACCATCTCCTTTTTCCATACCATCTGAAAATCATGGTTTCCGGAATGCAGGGAATGAGAGCACCGATGGGGTTTTCTTTGGCTAGAAAACAAATTTTGCCTTTAGTTCCCATTACCTTATTTTAGAAAGGAGAGAGATGATCTGGAGTATTTCTAGAAGTGCAGGATCAAATAGCTCCATGTGGTCTTTACAGAAGCGATCATCTCTTTTCCTTTGTTGTTCATCTTTTGTTTTTGAAGAGGTCCAAAGACACTATGAATATCTTCACTTGTGTATGAACACTGTGCTAAATACAAAATCTAAAGCAATCCCTGTCAATAAGAAGCCCACATTCTAAAGGAAAACAAAGCATTTGAGGTTTGGTGACCAGGGAGTCTTATTTTGGCTCAAATAATTACAGGAATGGTAGTTGGAGTCATCAGAAAAATAGAGTCATATACTCTTTCCAGTAGCCTTGGCATGATTGGTTTGATTGTGGGTTCAAAATAGGAAAGGGGGTTGAAGGAATAGAAAGAACAGAGGATACAATTATAACAGTAATGTGACTTTAGAGAAGACTACAAGGGATAAAATGAAAATGGTGGCCAAGTGGAGGGAAGGATGTCTACCCCAAACATGTGAAGATTCTCTCTAAATGAATGGATGAATGAGAACAATTTGTTCCAAAGGCAGCTGAAGCAGACTATGGAGCACTTTGAGCTTAGTTTCTCTTATTTAATTAAGAATTGTTGCCCCTAATCATAGTTGTGATACTCTTTCTTTTTCTATTTGTTTTTTGATATCACTTTAATATTTAGATCATATAACCATTTTGAATATATTATGGCATATGGTGCAAGATGCTGTTCTAAATCCAGTTTCTTCCAGACTGCTTTTTAATTTTCTTAGCAATCTTTGTGAAATAGGGAGTCATTACCAAGTGGTAGATGTCACTTGTTTTATTAGGCATAGTGCTAAATGAAAAGAATATTAAAAATTGTCTTATCTTTGTATGTAATTGAGAAAAAATAAAATATTATTTTAAAATAATGTATAATCTAAATCAGTTGTTTACCTGGTGGGGGTGGGCAAGAGAGGATTTGGAACTAAAATTTTTAAAAAACATCAATGTTTAATATTGTGTTTATATGTAATTAGGGGAAAAAAGAAAAATTTTAAAATTAAATTAAAGCATTGTTCCATCATAATAAAAAAAAGGAAAAGATATATAGAAAGAGTACTGCAATACTTACTATTTATATTTGAAGTGCTCTTTATTTTCACTTGGAAACATGTCTGGTCATCAGGGCTGGAAATACAGAAGAATGTGGTAACTTTGGTCTTCAGAAATCTTCCAGTGTCTAGCAGATTTGACTGGGCTTTTTTTATGCTTAGATGACCAAGAAACATTGTCAGAAGAGTCAGAGACAAGGGTGGCTAGGTGGCGTTGTGGCAGCTAGGTGGAGTAGTGGATAAAGCACCGGCCTTGGAGTCAGGAGTACCTGGGTTCAAATCCGGTCTCAGACACTTAATAATTTCATAGCTGTGTGGCCTTGGGCAAGCTACTTAACCATTTGCCTTGCCAAAAACCTAAAAAAAAAAAAAAAAGAGTCAGAGACAACCTGATTCCAAGTGTAACCTTGTCTTCTACAGGGCAAAGCATTTCCATCAGAAAATTAATGAGTTTATGTCATTAAGTTACTTACACAGTCTGAGTAGTATTTTTTCTAATCTGCAAAAGAAGAAATTAAACAACTAGAGTATTTTCCCCACAGCATTTTGATGAGACTAAAATTAGATGATATAATATAAAAAAGCCTGAAATTTTCTACTAATGTTAAGCATCATCTCTTTGTTTTTTACATAATACCAGTAGTTTAATACTTTAAAGAATTTCTGATTTCATCATTATGGAGATTCATTTTATTGATTCAGAACTCAACATATCCATACCTCTAATTCATGTTATTCTTTTAAGTCATGCAAGTATTTTCAGTCTTTTTCCATAGATATTATGCAGAAGATTCATCCAGCATCAGACTTTCCTCTGGGTTGTTTCAGATTGTTTGAACCAATATATTGTCCATCAGTTATTTTTTGCTTTTACTATATGATAGGTCCACTCCCTTTTCCAATCAAATACTTATTTCATGATTCCTCTCCTAGGATAATAAAAGACTTAACATATTTTATCGTATTTAAGTCTACATAACAAGTCTGGAAGGTAGATAATAATAATAGCAGTATAATAACCAGGTTTCAGATAAGAAAACTGAATGACAAAGATAAATCAGTTACTAAAGAAACATTTATTAATCTCTTTTTTTGGTTTTTGGTCAGGTTTTATGTAAGTACTTAGGTTGCATAAAAGGTTAAAGACAGTTTATTTTTTCTCCCTTGGAACTCCCAATCTAATGGGGAGGACAATAAGTAAGTATGGACATATACACTGTATATAAGAAGAATTAAAAATAGTCAACAGAAAGAAGGCAGGAGAATTATGCTGTATTTAAAAAGCTTTCTACAAAAGGTTTTTGAAAAAAGGTCAGGTAATCCAGGAGACAAAGATGAGGGAGAATGTTTCAGGCATGGAGGGTGACCAATGAAAATGATTTGTGGGGGTTTTAAAATTGTCCAGAGTGAGAGAGAGAGAGAGAGAGAGGAGAGAGAGAGAGAGAGAGAGAGAGATATTGAAGTAGAACTCTGTGCCAATAAAAGTTAATGAAAAAGTCCATGGTCCCCTCTAATGAAGTGGCAAATAGAATTTCCTTATGATCCTTCCAGGACCTGATTTCAATAGGGGTTGATACCTAGACACTGCAGAGTAGCTATAACAAAACAAAACAAAACAAAAAAAAATCCCCATCAGTTGGAATGTCATTCATATGCTAAAATAGGTAAAATTATATGTTATCAAGGTCAGGAGCATGAGGCATCTCCTCTGATTAAATGGTAATGAGACGGTCAATTGCTTGTATTGTATAAAAGAGAACAACCTGAAAGTACAAAAATAAATTGAAGGACTTTTCAATTAATTGAGTCACCACTGCTACACTGGGCTTGGTCAGCAAGACATTGAAAAAACAAGAGTGGAGGACTACTAGCTAGCTTCCTATGATTATACAAATGATCTTACAATATACAGCTGAGAATTCTGGCACCTCATAGACAGAATTTATGAGGAATAACCTCATGGAATCGAATCAAATCGATTGGTGCTGATAGAATAGAGTAGAGGTCTGAATGAATTATTTCTCACAGGCAAGAATCAGGAGATAGAATATTTTTCATGAGAAACATTCATTCAGAAAACCAGTATCAATGGACCACAAAATAGGTGGAGGTATAAGAAGATTTAAAGCTATGTTTTGGGATGGTGTATGGAAATAATGAAGGGCTTTAAAAAACCAAGAGAAGGTGTTATATTTCTTAATCGAGATTCCATTTGCCCAGGGTCACATAGATGTCATAGCTAGGAATTTGACAAACTCCCACTTTCCTGCCTCATTTCTTTTTTTTTTTTTCGCTATTCCAAATATTTTAATAAGAGTTCTCTGCAAGGCATTTAAAACACAAATTTGTGAGGATAAACTCCATTGGAGAGAGAGAATACAGAACGCAGGTAACCGCGGACCTGAGGAATTTTCTTGATTTTGGGCAGGAGCTGAGAGTCCGCTGCTTTCTGATCAGCCTTGCGCTGCTCTGTAATCTCATATTTCTCTTTCTCTGTGTCAAAAATCTCTCCTTCTTGGTGTTTGGGTTTACGGAGCCTCTTCTTCTTAAAGTAAGCATTAGTAAGATGATTTGGAATTTTTACACCAGAAAGGTTAACCCTAGTTAACCTAGTAGAGGTGGCAATGACAAATTTCTGATGGGTCCTTTGTAGAAGAACCCAATTGATGGTCAGAGGTCCAGTCACCAGTAGCAAACCACTAGCCGCTGCTTCAGGAAAACCACACTCTTGCCCCTGTGGCAGCCAGTGAGCAGAATCAGAACTGTGCCTGGGGTGATGCGAGAGTGAAATTTCCTCACATGCTGGCTGAAGGGTTTTTTGCCATGACTTAGGAGTTTTCTCGGCACATCTTCAGTAGGGTAATAACTGGGCATTTTGCGAATCTTTACCACTCGGTTTCCTCCATTTTTATCACCACCAACTGCCTTTGAGATATTAGAATGCACCCTGTTTTTCTTTTTCCTTTCAATCCGGGTTTTTGGTGCAGCATACTTCTGCTTGTACATGGCTCTGAAGAAATACTTTGAAGACCTGGAGTATCTGCCCATCCCTCGGGCCAAGACTGGGTTTCGACTGCAAAGCTTTCGAGGTTTTTTCACCACCTTTTCAGCCCCATCGTCCTTTTTGGTCTTCCTTTCCTTTTTTTCCTTTCTGACCTTCTTTTCCTTTGAAGGCTTTTTTTTTGGGGGGGGGGGTTGTCAGCCATCTTGAGAGAAGGGGCACTGCCACCTCATTTCAATGTAAATATATGTAGTTGTGACCTAAACAAATTTATCTTACTTGAATTTTCCTGGTTATCTAAGTGGTATGCATGGGGGATCAGAAACTGGGAGGTAGAGAGGAAGCTTGGGAAACTTGAGAAAATAAGGAGATTATTTTAGAATTCTTGCAATTTTAAAATGAAAGTAATTAGGGCTAGGTGGCGTAGTGAATAAGTACCGGCCTTGGAGTCAGGAGTACCTGGGTTCAAATCTGGTCTCAGACACTTAATAATTACCTCCCTGTGTGGCCTTGGGCAAGCCACTTAACCCCATTTGCCTTGCAAAAACTAAAACTAAACTGAACTGAACTGAACTGAAATGAAAGTAAACAGCTAAATGGCACCAAAAGCATTTCCAAAGATAAAGAAAAATGAGATGACCTGGCAGTGAGTGGATGATGCCTAGATATAAGTTGGGGACTTCTACTAAAACAGAAGTACACCTCTCCTCTCCTCTCTGCTGACCTAAAGAGCTCAGAGAAATATTATAGAAGATCCTATAGAGGCTACTTTTGCTAGGATGTTACAAAACTTTCAGAGATATATCAGAGACAGTAACTTGTCAGCAGGAGAATGAATGGACAATGTTGATATGATTCCTTCTATTTCTCCTTGAATCTACATATTGGGTGGAAACAGAAAGGAATACATACATACATTATATATATTATATATATATATATATATATGTATATATATATACATATATATATATATTAAAGACTGAGAGCTCACAAATTGAGCTCCTCAGGTCTCACTAGTCTTAATGAGTTGCTAGCAGTTTGGGAGATTCTTTAACTCTTAAGTTCCTTTAAAGTTAATTTGTAAATCCACGTATTAATGAGACCCAAAAACAACTTCTATAAGAAGTGGTGAAAAAACTTATCTAAAAGGTGCTAATTGAACCACTCAGAGTTTTAAGATTATAGGCTTTCATTCCAAATTTCTTCTATAATTGATCCAATTCCTGTTTTTAACAGTTTTCTTATTTTAAGGTTCAAGAAACATTTTATAAATAATATTTCATTTTTAACTTCATGAACATCTATGAATTAGATGTCATTATTATTATTACTTTATGCATGAATTCATTGAGAATACTGAATTTATTACCTAGGATCATAGAGTTATGCCTTAAGTGAAATTTGAACCTATGTACCCTTGAATCTAAGTCCAGAGTCATACATACTAGGCCAAACTTCTATCCAAAATAGAGGACAAATGTCATTGAAACCAGGAAAATTTTCTCTTTAACCAATAGCACTACTTTTATATGTAAGGGACATCTAAACTACCACAACTTAATGAAATTCCCATTAGATATAGGGAAAGAAAAACATTTACCTAATCTGCTTTCTATGCATGTGAACCAATATCTATTTTTTGGGTAAATAATAATTTCTTTTTCTCAATTACATGTAAAGATAGTTTTATACATTAATTATATATAATTTTGAGTTAGAAATTTTCATCTTCCCCCATCCCCTTTCCCAAGATAGCAAATACTATGACCTAGATCATACATGTGCACATGTAAACATGTGTCAGTCATATTATAAATGGAAAATAGAAGAAAAGGGAAATCCCACAAAAAAAGTATCTTCTTTCTTCTGATCTATCTGATCTATCTATCTTCTTTCAAACTGAATAGCTTTCTTTGGATGTGGAAAGAATTTCCATCATGAGACTTTTGTAATCATCATTGTGCTGCTGAAAAGAGCTTTTAATAATACTTGATCCCACAATATTGTTTGCTGTCTATAATGTCATGGTTCTATTTTTTTCACTTTTTCTATTTTTTTCCAATGTTTATGTAAATTGCCTCAAGTTTTTTTCTGAAAGTATCTTGCTCATCATTTCTTAGAAAAAAAATAACATCCCATCACAACATATTCAGCAATTTCCCAATTAAAGAGTTTTCCCTCAATTTCCAATACTGTGCCACCACAAAAAGAACTGCTCTGTATATTCTTGTACATGTGAATCATTTTTCCCTTTCCTGTGATCTCTTTGAGATAAATATTCAGCAAGGGTAATGATGAATCAAAGGGTATGCACAGATTGATTGCCCTTTGGGCATAGTGGCAAATCTTTCACCAGAATGGTTGAATCAGTTTACAACTCTCCCAACAATGCATTAGCATCCCAATTTTCCTATATCTTCTCCAACATTTATCATTTACTATTTTTTTTTAGGTTTTTGCAAGGCAAATGGGGTTAAGTAGCTCGCTCAAGGCCACACAAAGCTAGGTAATTATTAAGGATCTGAGGCCAGATTTGAACTCAGGTACTCCTGAGCCCAAGGAAGGTGCTCTATCCTCTGTGCCACCTAGCCACCCCTAATCATTTATTTTTCTATCATATTAGCCAATCTGAGAGGTGGAAAATGTTGCCTCATAATTGTTTAATTTGCATTTCTTGAGTCAATAGGTTTTAGATCATTTTTCATATGAATATAATTTTAACTTCTTCATCTGAAAACTGCATATTCATATTTTTTCTTCATTATCAAAAGGAAACTGACTTGTATTCTTATAAATATGACCCAGTTCTCTATTTTAAGATTAAGTCCTTTAGCAAAAACATTAGCTGTAAAACTTGATTCCTAGCTTTATGTTTTCCTTGTAATCTTGGTTTCATTTGTTTTGTTTGTACAAAAACTTTTCAATTAATTATAATCAAAATTATCCATTTTGCATTTCATAATGTACTCCATCTCTTGTTTGAACATAAATTCTTCCCTTCTCCATAGATCTGATAGGTAAACTCTTGCTCTTCTAATGGTATCCCCCAAATCACATTTTATGTTTAAAACATGTATTTTCACTGTATATTGTTATATGGTATGAGATATTGTTTATTCCTACTTTTTGCCAAACTAGTCTCCATTTTATCACAGTAGTTTTTGTTAAATAGTGATTTCTTATTTCATATGCTAGAATCTTTGGGTTTTTTAAATAGTACATTACTAAAGTCACTTGCTACTGTGTCTTGTGTATGTAATGTATTTCATAGATTCACTGCCCTGTTTTTCATATAGTACAAAATGATTTTGATAATTGATGTTTTATAGAATGGTTTTAATTCTGGTGGCTAGGCCACCTTACTTTGTTTTGTTTTTAAATAATTTCATTGAAATTCTTATTCTTTTGTTTTTTCAAGTGAATTTTGTCACTATTTTATACAATTCGAGAAAATACTTTTTGGTAGTTTGATTTTTATAGCTCTGAATAAGTAAATTAGTCTAAAAAGAGTTGTAACTTTTATTAAATTAGGTAGCCCTACCTATGAGAAATTGTTATTTTTTTCTAATTGTTTATATATTATGACTATATTTGTGTGAAAATCAGTTTGTGATTGTATTCATTTAATTCCTGGGTTTGTTTTGGCAAATAATTAATATTGGCTAGGGTTATTTTAAATGGAATTTATCTTTCTATCTCTTCTTGTTGAGCTTTGTATGTATGTGTATGTGTATCTGTGTGTATATGTGTAAATGTAGAATATTTAATCTAGGATAATTTAATATCCTAAAACTTTGTTAAAATTGTTAATTATTTCAAGAATTCTTTTTCAGTTAATTCCTAGGATTCTTTTAGGTACATCATCATATTACTGACAATGAATGATAGTTTTATTTCTCGTTGCTTAATCCTTCAGTTTCTTTTTTCTTCCATTATTGCTAAAGGTAACATTTCTAGCACAATATTAAGTACTAATGGTAATAATGAGCATCCTTGTCTAATCCCTGTTTTTACTCCAATTAAAGATAATGCTTGGTGATGATTTTAGACAACTACTATTTTTCATTTTAAGGAAAATTCCCTAAGAGATATGTATCATCTCCCCATATAGGAATGTAAACAGTTTACCATATTGAAAACCATACTAATGTTTTACTTTCCTGCTTACCTTTCTGTGTTTAACTTGAGTCTTGTATTTGAAGATAAAATTTTACTTTCAATTCTGATTACTTTTATCAGGAAAGTTTGAAATTTTCCTATTTTATTGAATAACCTTCTTTTCCTTGAAAATCTATTTTTAATTTTATTGAGAAGCTGATTCTTTGTTGCAAGTCAAGCTTCTTTGCCGTACAGAATAACATATTTCAAGTCCTCCAATCCTTTATTGTTGAAGTGGCTAAGTCCTGACTAATTTTTGCTGTGGTTCTTTGCTATGTAAATTGATTTTCTGGCTCCTTATAGTAATGTTCTCTTAACCTGATTGTATTTGAATTTATCTATAATATTCCTAGGAATTTTCATTTCAGGATCTCTTTCCAAAGGTCATCTGTGGATTCTTTCAGAAACTATTTTACTCACTGGTTCTAACATATAAGGACAGTTTTTTTAGTAATTTCTTGAAAGATCCTTCCTAGAATCTTTATCTTTTTTTTAATAATCAGAAAGTACAATAATTCTTAAATTATCTTTTCCCCATTGAGATAGTTTACATTATCTTCTTTTTCTTTTATTCTTTTGATTTTGACTGATTATTGATGTCTCAGAGTCATAAGCTTCTACTTGCCCAATTCTAATTTTTAAGAAATTATTTCTTTCCATTGCCTTTTATACCTGTTTCGATTTCACCAATTCTACTATTAAAGTGATTGTTTTCTTCCATGTATTTTTTTACATTTAGCCAATTTTATTTAAAGGGTCATGTTCTTTAGTGAATTTTTTTGGTTCCTTTTCCAAAGTTTTGATTTGTTTCTTCATAATCCTTTCATGTAACTCATTTCTTTTCCCAAGTTTTGTTTTACCTCTCTTACTTGATTTTTAAAATCCTTTTTGAGATCTTGCAAGAGGGCTTTTCAGCTTGAGATTAATTTGTATTTCTTATTGAGACTTTGTATGAGTTCATTTCACATGGTTGTCCTTGTCTACATTCATGTTTTGATCTTCCCTGGGACCAGAATAGTTTTCTATGGTCAATGTACATTTTTGTTGATTTTTTTGGTTTATTTACAAAAAAGTTGAATTCTGTTCCTCTTCTATAGAGGCACTGTCCTATTCTACTTGCAGTTAGGGCTAAGGGTTTGGTCAGTAGCTTTCTACTGGGGTCTTTGGAGCTGGCAAATTGGCTATTGTGCTAGGGCATAATAGTCTTGCCTATTGTGACATGGACTCCTGGCCAGGTAGTTTGCTTTCTGTCAGAGGTAGTCTGCTGTGCCACTATCCTGATATGCCTAAACAACAGTGCCAGTTGCTGACGTGTGCTGTGGCTAAGACCTCCCTCTAGCTTGCAAGGATACAACCTAAGATGGGCTGTGTACCCCTTTTACCCAAGTGAAACAAACCTTTCCTAAATTCCTTCTAAATTATCTTGGGCAAGATAATTGCTTCACTCCATCTTTATGTGGATTCTATTGGTTCACAATACTTTTAGTGACTTGACTTAATGTTTCAAAAGGAAACTGGGGAGACCTCAGGTAACTTCCTAGCTTCTCTCCATCATCTTGTTTCTACACACCTATTTTATTTCTTATAGTGTACATACTAATTACTGACATTCATAAGAAAAGTGACGTTTTTACTCTCCCTTGTAGTCAAATAAAAATTTTTTGACAATTAGCCTACTTCCCTAACCTTACTTTAATTAATCATTGGGAAGGCTAAAATTGATATAATGTGAATACTAAAACAGTCACTTATTTTCACCTGTATTTTTGTTGGGATAAAATTGAAGATTCATGAAATGATACCAAAGTCACTAAAAAACTCAGTTACTTAAGCTCTACAAAGACTTTTGTAATCAGTAAAAGTTATTAGAGGGTGGACAATAGAACTGAATCTTTGGTTCATTGACTGAACAGTCTACCATTCAGTGTTTACTGAAAGATTTTATAATTTCCACACTATTGGCAATACTGTAATGAGGGTTTTTTTACGGAATAAATTCTCATACTCTGTCTTTTTAAATGAGTTTATGGGGGAAAGTAAAGTTAGGCTGAGAATATTTTTTCAAAACTACAAAAGACAGGTGAAGAAAAGTTCTTTAAGAACATGAGACTCAAGGGACAGCTACAAAGTACATCAGAGAATTTATCATGAACCAATTAGGCAGAATTTCTGGGTGTCTGTAGATCATTGCTGCTAATGAATCCCTTGTCTCACCAACTGCTCTAGACCACTACCAAAAAGGTTTAGACCTTCTTTTAGATAGCATTAGACAAATTGCTAGCTCTTTCCCCTGGGTTAGTCATTCCCAGGATATTAGTAACTTCTATGTCCTCATCAGGGAACAGACATAAAAATTCCAAAGACCATTTTTCTTAGCAGAATATTTATGCAATTTTTAGATATACCAAATAATCTTGGAACATTCAGCATTATTGTATAATCTGAGTCAATTATTCCATCTCTCTTTGATTCACTGTATATTTTTTATAATACATATTTTTATAGATCATCTTCTTCCTCCCACACCCCCACTAGAAACAATGTTTACCTTGAAAGTCACTTTGTTAAAGTAGAAAGTATAATGAGCTGGGCTGTCATCTTCTCCTAACATTGTATCACAGGGGAATCAATTAAAGTCTCTGAATCTTAGTTTCACTATCTATAAAATGAAGTTAATTATATGTACCTCAGAAAGTTATTTTGAGGAGCAAATGATAGAATATGCATAATATATTATATATGTAAGATTGTGTGTGGTGGGCTATTGCACTCACATGGGTCTGTCTATATCAAAAGGAGGCAAGAATAGACATTCTATTGTCTCCTCATCCATTCTGCATTGATTTCTCTCAGAAAGGAGATCAGGAGTTTTGAGCCAGAGAATTTTCATTTTGCTCACCTTAGAAAAAAATACTGAGATAGAATTATGTCTATCTCTTCACTTACATATTATTAGTCTAGAAGAAATAATTTTTATCTTTATGTTAAATTCTGATTTGTTTTTTATTAATGAGGATAGAGTCCCAGGCTATATATCCAAGATTGACCCCTCCCTCGCAGTCAACATATAGCACAAAGCAAATAAATTATTTTAACCAAGTTGTTAGTAAAATAGAACACAAGGATATATATATATATATACCAAACAATACGGATTGAATGAACTCTCCCTTGGGAGTGAGCTCAATGAGAGGAGAAGGAGGGAGAGGGAGAAAGAGACAGAGAGAGAGACAGACAGACAGACTTGTTTCAGATTTACCTGGGGGATAGGGACATGACAAACCATCAATCTCTCTCATTTCAATTTGTTCCTAGTGTTTTTCCTGCCTCTTCCATGATATAAAGAAAAGTTGGAATTGTGCATGTTCTCTCTCAACAGAAGAGCTGCGATTTCTCTTTTCTTTCATTCTCAACAATTCTGCCTACTCAACAGTGTGTAATCAGTTTCTGTCACTGAGGAAAGAGTTCCACAAGACTGACTTTTTAAACCAAGAATTACATATGAATGTTAGTTATTATAATTAGTGAGTCTTTTAACAATATCTTCATGTTGCAAAATTCCATATTATTTCTATGCCTTATGCATTAACTTAATTAGTTTTCATGGTAATATTAGATTTATTCTTAAAGCATAAAATTATATTTAAAGTAAGACAAAAGATTTTATTAAGAACAGCACTATATAAAGTTTTAGGAGTAAAAAGAAAAAATGGTTTTTCTCTTAATGAACTTAACCATCTAATGAGGAAAACAATGTTTTCAAATAAGTTACAGACAGATTAATTGGAGATCAACATGGAAGAAAGACATTAAAATTAAGGGGAATTTAGAAAGGCTTCTAACAGAATACAATGTTAACTGAAACCTGAAAAAAGATAAGGAAGCCAATCAAAGTTGCTCAGTTATGAATGATAGTCAAAGAAAATGTCTAAAGCCAGGAAATGGAGTTTTCTGTTCAAAGATGCAAAGGGAGCTGTGACAGTGAATCATGTAGTATATAAAGGGGATAAAATATGAGAAGACTAGGAAAAAAGTAAAAAGGGGACAGGTTATGAAGGATTTTAAAAGCCAAACAAATAACTATGTATTTATTATAAGATTTCAGAGAGCTCACTAGATGGAAGGTGAAGAGGAAGGAAGAGGACCAATTTATGCTTTAGGGGAAAAATACATTTAGGCAGCTAATGGAGATGAGATTAGACTACAGAGTCCTGAGGCAGGGAGACTAATTGGAAAGATACTGCAGTGATCTATGCTTGAGGTAATAAAAGCCCAAACTAAAATTGTAGAGGAGCAAGGAAAACTTATAGAAGAGATGCTATTAACATAGAAAAGAAAAATTCAGACATAGATCCAACCCATGGGGTGAGATAGAGTGGGTCAAGAATGATACTGTTATTTATTTTATGAAGTCCTCCAGTTTTGGGCCCTATCACAACTTGAGTTATGCTAATATGTTGTATTTCCAAGTAGGATATAATCTCCTTAAAAGCAGAAAGTGTCTCTCTTATGTCTCAGTATTCTGTAGTACCAAACATAGTAGGAACTTAATAAAAGTTTGTTGGTTGCTTTGTTGATTCATCTCTTTTTCACTCCTCCAGAAAGGGGTGAGTTCATCTGCCACTGTATGAAGCTGTGATTTGGGAAAGCTATGACTTTATTTTTCCTACATACAGTTACTGTATACAAATCTCCCTGAATTAGTCAATCATAATATCACTTCTTTTTTCTATGTTCTAAATAGTAGAGTTAAATTATCCTTAAACTGTCTGTTCTTTGGGAAAATCTGATTTTAACCTCATTGATTCAGACTCACCCCATTGATGAATGAAATACTTGAGAGGAAGTACTTTTGGTTAATTAATAATCAGTTTATTAATTAGATTAGCCAGTAATCAATAAATTGATGTTCAGTGGTTTCTCTCAGTAACTGAATATGCCAAGGGAAATCATGAAATTCCATAAATACCTTCTGAAAGGAAACCCCTGACAAATTAAAATCAATCCTGATTGCTACACATTTGTTGAGGAAGAGGGTTAAATGTTCTTCAGTTCCTCCTGCTTAGAAAATCTCTTGATCATGAGACTAGGCAGTCTCAAGGAACCGGAACAGATTAAAGCATTTCCATTTGGCCTTCTCTGGCTAGTTTCTTTTAGGAGATATAGGTTTACCTAAATTCTATTGCAGAGAACCAAGAACAGGGAGTTCTTGCCCCAGGCAAAGGACTCTGTTTATATTCTAACCATAAATTAGATCTCCCAGGTAAGTGCTATCCCCATTCAAATAATGAGTCTATGCTTTAAGACTGGGAGCAATATCAGTCAGTCATGTGCTTCAGAGGCTTCAAGAGTTGAACCTTAACAGAAATAGGATGAAAATGGTGGATCACAAATTAATGATTAGGCAATTATTGTGACACTGTGAGATTTGCCTGAATAGTCTTTCATTGGTCTTATGTTTCATAGAAACATTAGTAATTTGTTCACTAGTATCTTCACATTCTCTAAAATGGACTTAACTGGGAGCAGTTAGGTGGCACAATAAATAGAAGTACCCACTCTGGTGTCAGGAGGATGTGAGTTCAAATCTGAACTCAGACACTTAGTGAGTACCTAGCTGTGTGACCTTCAGCAAGTTACTTTACTGCATTGCCTTGCAAAAACTTAAACAAAAACAAAACAAAACAAAAACTTAACTGGCAATTAACCTTTTTTTTAAATCTTTAGCAACTTAGATGCCCAGTCCTATTTTCTCAATGTCTATGTAAATATTAGTTATCCCATTAAAACTGAGTCAATTACACCTATCAGAAAATATAGTGACTGGGTCATAGCTGGATGGTTTATCATTGAATGACCAATAAATAAGAATCATAAAATAAATTATTATTTTTAATTTGGATACAGAAAGTATCCTATTCTTTCCAGTGGAATCATACAAACAGATGTATCAGAGAATAGGTGATGGGTACAAATAATCTTTTAACAGGAAAGCAGAATTAGTAGGTAAGAAATTTAGGAAGGAAGAAATAAAGAAGTAGAATTGTGAAAAGATAAGATGAAAAGTAGATAACTTGACATTTGATTGGCAATGAGAGAATAAGAGAAGGAAAAAAGAGTAGACAGAAGTTTGTGAAAACTGCATCACTACAGAAGAATTTCTCCAAAAACTGAAGACAACTATGATTTCAATTAAGTTAAGAATATTCTATTCACAAATCAAGGTCACTTGAGGAATTAGCTAGAATTCTGAGAAACAGTCAGACAGGATAATCTGACTTCAGATATGGTCTAACACAAACACACACACACACACACACACACACACACACACACACACACACACACACAGACACAGACTTTCTGGTAAGACCCTGGGCAAGTTACTTAATCTCTGTTTGCCTCAGTTTTTTCATCTGTACAATGAAAAGGATAACAGAACCTATCTCTCAGGTTCTTATGAAGGTCAAATGAGGCAATAATTATAAACTACTAACATAATGGTTAGCACATAGTAGGTGCTATGTAAATCTTAGTTATCATTGATCATGATGGTCACTCACTTCCAAAGCCTTCTTAGATGACCTCCACCATATTATCTTTGCAGATAAGAGAGTTAAAGTTTAGAGAGAAATTAAAGGACATCAATTTGGTTTGCTTATAAATGTCAGAGACAGAATGTGGTCTGATTGACTTGAAAATACAAAAAAAAAATAGAAAATGAAAGAGAGGCCAAGTGTCCTATCTATATAAACTAAGATAGAATCCCCAGAGAATAAGAGTTTTGAAGATTAAAGAGGCAAGTTTGTTAGCAGATAAGATAGTAAATAAGAGGTAATATCCAGAGAGTATGAAAAAGAATGAGAAAATATTTATTAAGTGCTTATACTGTGCCAATTTCTGTGTTAAGCTCTGAGAATACAAATTTAAAAGAAATGAATTCCTTATCCTAAACTACTTACATTGTTTTAGCTTATTGATATTGTATTGTATTGTATTGTATTTTTTTTAGGTTTTTGTAAGGCAAATGAGGTAAAGTGGCTTGCCCAAGGCCACACAGCTAAGTAATTATTAAGTGTCTGAGACTGGATTTGAACCCAGGTACTCCTGACTCCAGGGCCAGTACTTTATCCACTGCACCACCTAGCTGCCCCAAGCTAGGCAATTCTTAAGTGTCTGAGACTGGATTTGAACCCAGATACTTCTGACTCCAGGGCTGGTGCTTTATCCACTATGCCACCTAGGTGCCCCTTATTTGTATTTTATTTTCCAGTTATATGTTATGAATTTTTTTCACCATTCATCCACATACATGCATACTCTCCCTCCTCCCCCATCCTTTTGCTGTGAAAAGGCTATTGAATATTATACATGTCCTTTTCTGACGAACATGTTTACATATTAGTCATTTTCTTTATGAGGAATTAGGACTAACTAAAAATAAAGAAAAGCATGGATAGGAAGGAAAAACAAAATGGAAGTTTTTAAAAAGTGAACATAGTGTTCATTCAAATTCTGTAGTATTATTTGTTGCTTTTTTGTTTTCTTTTCTTTTGTTTATTTCTTCATCTGGAGGTAGATGGTGATTTCCATAAAAAAGTCTCCCAGGGTGGGGATGGGGGCAGCTAGGTGGCACAGTGAATAGAGCACTGGCCCTGGAGTTCAGGAGTACCTGAATTCAAATACAACTTCAGACACTTAATAATTGCCTAGCTGTGTGATCTTATGCAAGTCACTTAACCCCATTGCCCCTGAAATAAATGAAAATAAAACTAATATAAAGAAGTATCCCAGGGTTACTCCAGCGCTCTGACCTGCTGAGAGGAATTGCATCCATTAAAGTTGTTGACCTCATATTGTTAAAGTGTACAATGTTCTGTTGGTTTTGCTCCCTTCATTCAGCATCACTTTTTTTTTAGGTTTTCCTAAGGCAAACTGGATTAAGTGGCTTGCCCAAGGCCACACAGCTAGGTAATTATAAAGCATCTGAGACAGCATTTGAACTGAGGTACTCCTGCCTCCAGGGCTGGTTCTTTAACCACTATGCCACCTAGCTGCCGCTCAGCATCACTTTCTAGAATTATTTCCATGCTTCTTTACGGTTCAGGCATTTATAGTTTCTTATAGAACTTAAATACTATAGTACTTCCTAACATTCATTTACCATTTATCATTCTTCAGTTTTTGGGCATCCCCTCAATTTCAAATGCTTATCCATTACAAAAAGAGCTGCCTTTAATATTGTGGAAGATCTGAGCCTTTTCCTATGTTTTATGATTTCTTCTGAATATAGGCCTATTGATTTTGGGGTATAGTTGCATATTGTACTTCAGAATGGTCGGATCACCACCAACAGTGCACTGACATCCCAATCCTCCCACAATCTTTCCAACGCTGATCATTTTCCCCTTTTCTCATTTTACCCAATCTGATAGGTGTGAGGTGATAACTCATAGCAAGTTTTAATTTCATTTCTCTAATCACAAATCAGATTTGGAGCAGTTTTTCATATGCTAATATTTAGCTTTAATTCCTTTTTTTGAAAACTGCCTGTTCATGTTCTTTGACCATATTTGAATTGGGGAATAACTTGTAACCTTATAAATTTGATTTCATTCTCTCTAGAGTTTAGAAATAAGACCTTAATCAGAACCTATAGCTGTGAAAATTATTTTCCAGTTTTTTGATTTCCTTCTAATCTTGGTAGCATTGGTTTTATTAGTGAATTTTTTTAAATTTAATATAGTCAAAATCATGTATTTTGTAACTTATAATGTATGCTGTTTCTTCTTCTTTGTTCACAGATTTCTTCCCCTTCCATAGATTTTTCATACAGAGTATTTCTTGATTTGCCAATTGGTCTGTAATATTACCCTTTATGACTAAATCCCACATCCATCATGACTTTATTTGCTGTAGATTATGAGATGTGGGTCTATGTCTAGTTTTTCCCTTACTATTTCCTAATTTTCCCAACAATTTTTGTCAAATAGTGAGTTCTCAATTCAAAGGCTTTGGATTTTTCAAATGTCTTTAGATTTGTGAAACAGTAGATTACTGTACTCATTTGCTACTGTTTCTTTTGAATCTCTCCCAATCCACTGATTACTCTATTTCTTAATCAATACCAGGCAGTTTTAATGACTGTTGCATTATAGTATAATTTTAGATCTATTAGATCTGGCCATCTTCCTTTATGTTTTTTTTTATCAGTTCCCTTGATATTTTTTACCACCTGAGATAGCTCTGGTGTGGGTCTGGACATTAACTTATGAGTCAGGTCTAGTAAACATATTCACACACACACAAGGTTGGGATGCAAGAATCTACTAAATTTATTTTTGGAAACTCAGACTTCTTATAACAAAAATTTATCACAGTAATGACCGGTTAAAGGAGACCCAGTTTCACAATTTCCTGGGTAAATTTACAATATTTGTTCTTAGAAATCTACATACTTCTCTATCAGAAAAGCCTTTTACAACCACCTCTGGAGCCACAGGTTATCCCAGGTCAGGCTTGACTGGAGAGCCGACAAATCCATACAATAAGCAATAATACATGCATATCTCTGATGGAAAAGGTCACCAAGGATATGTGTAAATCACCCCCCAGGAGCTGGGCCTCTCTAGATTCACCCTTCTTAGGCATGCTAAAGCTTTAGATGGTGTGTTAGGACATCTATATTTTGTCCCAGTAACAAAAAGACATTTAAGACAAATGAGAATAGTACACAATCAATAATAATGCAAAGATACCAGAAAGCATGCTCACTAATAGGTTTATAAAATGAAAAGGATGAAGCCTATTAACAAAGTTAAACAAATTATCAAAACCTGAGTCCATTTACAGGTGCCAATGCAATATCATTAGCAATGTTATGCAATTGATTCATATCCATAGTTATAGAATGTCCTACCATCTTCTAGTGAAATAACCTTTTATATTACCCCATGGAATAAGTGGAGTATTATAATTTAAAGGAGTAACACAAATAGCAGAAAATCTATAATCACATTGCAATTGCCCCTTGTGTTCATTACAGAGGTTTGTAATGCATTAATCAAATGATAAAGATATTCATTAATTCTCTCCTGAGCATTTTCTGATAATTCTTGAATATATTTAGCTTCCATTTTTTCCTTGTTCCCAACTTGTACACAAATAACTGTAGAGGTAGCTGCCACAATGGTCACCACAACACTTAATATTCCAAACACAATGCAACTAAAATCTCTTTTGCATAATCTCATTAATACCTTTTCTAAGAAGTCATCAGTAGGAGACATATACCAGCCTTCTACCTTGTTGGGCATTCTAGAAAATTTTGGTCGTCTTATCATGAAAACATCATCATCTATCACTTCCTTATTTAAACATTCTCAAATAGTGCAATTGGTCCTGCATATGCAGTCACAGACAATTTCTTTTCTGCATAAGATTTTTTGTCCAACATCTTATTCCATTGTATGTACCTTATCTCCTCTATAACTGCCATAGCCTTCCATATCTCTGAATTAGCTAACCCTATTTCTGGGTATGCAATTGGTTTAATATAGCCTGGAATACCCCATGAAATAACTCTATCAGGAAAATTCCACACTTGTAGCAAAACATAATGATCATAAATTCTTCTATTTCGGGTATGACAGGCAACCCAGGGTGGAAAACATTCATTTTTGAAATCCCAAGCAAGTAAATTTAAACAAGAAGGTTATGTAGGAAATATCTTTCTTCGTTCAGTACTTTCTACAAATGGAATTCCTGATATTTCTAAGATCTTAAGTGTTTCCATGTTGTAAATATTTGAATGAGTTGAATGATTAGTTTTACTTAATTTAACACATGGTTCAACAGGACATGTTTTACAAAAACATATAGGTGTCACAATATTTAAACCAAAACATTATGTCTAACTTTTTTTCTCAGCATCTCCTCTTAAATTTCCAGTAGGAACTTTGTTATATCCCAAATAATCTGTAGCTTCCCTACTTAATACGATTTCAACCATACTCTCTCCTCATTGTAGAGTAGTGACCCATGGAGGGTTTTGAACGTAAGTCCAGTATTCAATTCTATTTACAATTCCCAAATTGTTCATGAGTCATAAAATGTCCCATAAGTTCATGACGTATTTTCCTCTCATTTTTTCCTTTTCTGTTTCTTAAGTGTAAGGTATTCATTTTCAGCATTACTTGATTCATATGGCCTGCACAGTCTGATGTTTCTTTCTGGTACCCAGACCATTTCTCCACCAGTGGACAAAACAAAATCATATGCTTGACCTGAGGTTAATAATGGATTCAGTCACTTTCATTGTTGATATTTTAGGATCCTTCCACATGACCATGCCCTTCTCTATATGTTGCCTATTCTTAAAAAATGTTTCTGCAGCTTTTAATTGTTTATCATTCAATGTTAAACAAATTCATGGTATATAAGATGAGATTTGCTCTCCTCCCTTGTTTCCTCTTTGAACCTATTTATTCCCCCTTCTTTTGCACTTCCAGAAATCTCTTAAGATCTTTATGTTTTCTTTCTTCTAAAGCTTGACCAGTGGCATTATAGGGAATACTTATAATATGTTTCATATTGTAATATAGGGAAAATTGTTTAAATGCCATAGAAGTATATTCAGGGCCATTATCTCTTCTTATGGATTTTGGTATCCCTGCAATAGCAAAACAATGGAATAATTGATCAATCACACATGGTATGTGTGGCCTTTGAACTTTGTGTTGTTGCCATTGTATATGAACTAAATGTATCTACAGTAACATGACTGAATTTCATTTTTCCAAAAGATATATAATGAGGCACATCTGTCTGCCACAATTTATTAGGAACCTGTATTCTAGGATTCTTACAAAAAATTGGAGGGGTAGGTAAATATGGAACACATTATTGACAGGATATTACTCTATTCTTCAATTGCTCTCTGGTGATTTTAAATTCTTTCCTTAATAAAGAGTGATTCTGGTGAAATTTTTTGTGACATTGCCTAGTTTGCTCTTCTACTAAGCTTATAAGAAGTGGAACGGTTAGCTGATCAGCCCTATGATTACCTTCATATATGGACCCAGGCAATCCAGTGTGGGAATGGATGTATTCAATAAAAAGGATTATATCCATCTCATTTAACTTCTTGAAACTCTTTAAAGAGTTGATATAATTCTTCATCAGTGCTATGTTTAATAAAAGCTGTTTCTATATATCTGACCACATGATAACTATACTTAACTATCTGTAAAAATGTTAAGGATTTGTGGCTGTTCTATTAATACCATTAAACAGGCATATAATTCATTCTTTTGCTTGGATTATAAAGGGGTTTGTAAATATTTTAATTACATTTACGCTTGGAACTACAGGTCTAGAATAAGGTACATCACATTGTTTAAAATTTTAGGAAACCTAGACTGTCATAACTTCAGATGTTTTCCCTCATTACCTCTACAGAGCAATCAATCATTAACTTTAGACTTTGACATAATTACAGAAAAATAGCTTATGTTGATAAAATTAGATCATATAACTTTTCAAAATCTTGCTCATCAGTAAATTACCTAACTATGGGTTACATAATTTTCAATCTACCAATCATTTTTTTAATGCCTCTCACATTTGTTTAGTATTATTGGAAGTAATTGCAGTTAAGCTATAACTTCGCAATTTCTTATACAACCTTCTTCCAAGTTTATCATTTTTGCTTCTTTAAAATTAAACATTATGGGGCAGCTAGGTGGTGTAGTGGATAAAGCACTGGCCTTGGAGTCAGGAGTACCTGGGTTCAAATCCGGTCTCAGACAGTTAATAATTACCTAGCTGTGTGGGCTTAGGCAAGCCACTTAACCCCATTTGCCTTGCAAAAAAAAAAACAACAAAAAAACCTAAATATTAAACATTAAATTCTTAACTTAGACGAAACATAATGTTTCCATGCTGACATATCATTCTCTTAAAGTTTACCTCCTAAATACACGTAAATTTCTTTCACATCTCTGTATTGTCCATGACTTTATATATATATATATATATATATATATATATATATATATATGAAATTTCAAAAAATCTAATGTAACATTTTTACCAGTGCCAAGATTATAAGATAAATATATAATTTCTTCTTCTTAAATAACAGATATTAAATAAGTTACTTTGATCTTACACAGAAATATTGCCTTTAAGAAACATGAGGTAGAAGTGAACAGCTTTTCACAATCTCTCTGAGGCAAAAGACCCTGAGAGATATAACCTTGTTAGCACAGTATTTTCCAGTTTACTTATAACAAAATCTTTACAAAGGTGATGGTTGATACTTCAATTCATCCATTTTTTGTTATTGTAACACAACCTCAAAATTTCAAAAAATTATCTAATTCTGTTCTTATACAAAGTTTACTAATGATACATAACATATTTCAATATAATGTATACTCCCTTTACTCCCTAAAACTCTGTAATACATAAAAATTTCTTGAGACCAGATGTTTCTAAAATCCTTTTTGTAATTACAAGATTTTCTTTATGATCCTCTTAATAATGTTATAAGTTCCAAACTCAAATTCAAAATTACCTTAAATTTTTCTTTAAATTTTCCATTTCAAAATATAAAAGTTTGCAAATCCTTCTTATCTGTATCAGTATTATTCTATCTTTCAGTGCTGTAACTTAAAAGAACTTTCTATCCTCACTGACAAAATGATAGTCTGGGCATTAGAGATTCCTCACAATTTGAGATATCAAGGTAGTATGCACTAATTATTTGCCTTTGCTGTTTATCATTCCTTGTTCACCCCCCCAAAAATTATATATATATATAATATATATATATATTATATATATATATATTTATATGTATGTATATTAATTAACATGCTAGTTAAGACCAGTCCAAAAAATAATTTTAGGATCAATTTCAATTTCTTCCAGGTCCTTTATAAGTATAATTTTCAAATTAGTAAATAAAATTCTATTAGTCTATCAGACCAGAAAAGAGACAATAGAAAATGAAAGAAAATCATAGAACACTTTCTCCTTCAAAAACAACATGATTCTCAGGAAAATCTACTTTTTTGGTGCCAGTCATCAGTTTTTGGGGAAAAAAAAAAGATCTAATTTTGAAAAGAGAGAATGGAAAGAAGATTGACCAATCAGAACACAAAGAACAGAAGGCCTGAGATACCACTGAAACTTTCCCTCTGCCTGTATTTTAAAGCAAACATATGTAGATACATAAACAGAGTCAGAGCATTTAGAAACAGAGAGGCCCCCCAAATCTGGGGAAGCCTCACTCTGTTCTCATACTACCAGATAAACACACACAAAACAAAAGAAAATACCACCATACAAATATTTGAAGAAACCAGAGGAAAAATGCAGAGAACATTTCATTTTTCACAATACATTTTTCCATTCAAAGGTTTTGATATCTAACACTTCTTGATTTTAACTATAAATAACTATAACTTGTGAGAAGACAAGTAGTCACTCAAAAATCCATCAGCCTAATTGGAATATCCCATGTCCCCTTTCAGGTTAGAGTAAACCAAAAATTTCTTTTAAAAGGAACAGCCCTAAATCTTTTCCAGGAGAGGAGTCTTCTATTTTTAAATCCTCAATCATCCATTATTTTCTGTAATAATCAAATTATGTATTTTAAAATGAAATTGATTATCTTGTCTTTTTTAAATTAAATAGCATTTTTTAACATTTGATTTTATTTTATCAACTCTTCATGAAACAATTCTCCCTCTCTTATCTAGTGCTTTTTCTTAATTCCTCTTTCAATTAATCTCCAAGATCTAGATAAGGGAGCCATGAGCAAACAAACTGCCTGAACTCTCACACCCCTTTGAACTGCCTGTTGCAGCCTAACAAGAAATTGTAGAAAATCTTCATTAGCTCCTTGTTTTATTTTTGTAAATGAAGTGTTGCCTACTTCCTTTTCAGGCAATTTTAGGTATGTTTATTCGTGTACCTGTAACTATACCCAATTCGATTATATACTCCTGCCCATGGACCAGTGCTAGAGAATCATTTCAAATGTTATTCTGTACCCTATGTTTCATTGCTTTTAGCTTGACTAGTGCAATTCTCAAAAAAAAAATCAGTTTTCTATATTAAGTAGTCTCCTGGTATAAGAGAACTTTTTGCTATCATGGTCTAATCTTCTGGGGCTAATATATTATAGCTAATATTTATATCATAGTTAAAACAAATGGGCTAATTTTGGGTGCTGATTTTAATTCTTTAAACGATTTAAAATTTAAATTATGGTATTCTCTCAAAACAGTCAGTGGAATCTTTGGATCAGGTCTCTCAAGCACTGGAGAAGAGAAAGATAACTCTCTCATGAGCCATGGAATCTCCTCTCTCTTTTAACCACTGCTTTTAGAGTAGCATTTATAATATCCCCCTTATCTCTGTTAGTGTTTTCTTCTTTAGATCTTAAAGGAGTAGAAGGTGGGTTATTAGTTAGGAGGCAGTGGAGCTGTCTGGGGAGTCATTGCTTCCAGAATCCCAGGAGTAGCAGTTAGGGCAGCAACCAGAGGGAGTGGGACCCAACCTCCTGGAGACTTTCAAGTACAAGTTCATAAAACTGGAGCCTGGAGGAAGATTCTCCTGGGAAGGTATGGCCACAGGTCCTTGGCCTCCTTCCATGTGGAGGCAGGGTGGGGTCCTGAGGTAATGTTGTTGGCAAAAGCCTCCACTCTTGTTTTTTCTTATCTTCCTGATGAATAGTTCGAATATCTACATCAACTTTTTTTTCAGGTTTTAAAACTTTTTTATTTGCATATTTAAAAAATTTTACATTACAGTAATTAAAATCATTTAAATCTTCTCCCCCCCCCAAATAGTGTTCTGATTAACTGGATTTTATAGCTTGTCAGAACTTTGGTATAACTTTACATTTTACTAAAGTAGATTTAATGTAGTCCCACCTACTTCTTCTTTACACTAACATGGAAGCTTTTTTACAAACTTTTTTTAATGACAGCAGGACATCTAACCCGGACAGGCAGATGGAAAGAGGCAACCCACTCGGCCTTCATTCAATAAAATGTCAGTAGTTCTTCATTCTTTTGATGTTACAAGGAGCAGCACAATTATTGGGCCACAACCAAAACCTCCTGAACTGTACAAGCCCTAAGTTCAGGCCTACTTCCCCAATAAGCTCCTCTCCCAGCTCCTATTGGAATACTTTTTTTTAGGATCATAGATTTTATTTTATTTTTTAAATTATTATTTATAATTATTTTATTTTAGTACAAATGATGGTTTTCTTTTATACATTGCTAAAATATTCTTGTTTAAGAGTAGGCATAATATCCTCTCACCTCAAAAAATATAGACCCTCATGAGCAATAAAGAGGAAAAATTAAAATTAAAAAAATAATAATAAAAATAATAATAATAGGGACAGTGGACAGAGTACCAGCCCTGGAGTCAGGAGCACCTGAGCTCAAATCCAGCCCCATATAGCCAACAATCACCCAGCTGTGTGACCCTGGGCAAGCCACCCCAACCCCATTGCCCTGCAAAAAAAAACAAAACAACCCCAAATAAAATAATAATAATAATAATGATAGGGGCAACCAGGTGGCACAGTGGACAGAGCACTGACAATGGAGTCAAGAGAACCTGGGTCCAAATCCGGCCTCAGAAATCCAATAATCATCCAGGTGTGCAGCCCTGGGGAAACCACCCAATCCCATCTGCCTCACAACCCATGAAATAATAATAATAATAATAATAATAATAATAATAATAATAATAAATAAATGTGCTTCAGTCTGTGTTTCAACACCACCATCTCCATTGCAGGTGGATCACATTCTTTAGATAAGTCCATCACAAGGCTACTTCCATATTTTTCCACTGTTGCCATTGCTGAACTCAAATCCTTCCATTCGTACTTCCCCACTCCCATACACTGTATTTTCTCTCTCCTTTCACTCTGTTCCTCTTCTTAACTGTGCTGTGCTATAGCTGAGTAGTACAGAAGACTGATCACTGGCCCTGGGGCCAAGAGGCCCTGACCCCACATACCACCCCTAAGGCCCAGCAACCATCCAGTCCGGTGGTCCCAAACAGGCCAACCAATCCCAGGTCTTTGAAAAAAGTAAAAGAGAAAGTGTGTTATATCTGACCACTCTCCTCCATGTTTCACCCTTTCCTCCATCACTCACATTCCCCTTTTTTCCCATGTCTCCTTTCTCTCTTTCTTACACTAGATTTCTATACCCCTTTGAGTATATAGATGCTGTTTCCTCTCCAAGCCACCTCTGATGAGAGAGAAGGTTCCCTCATTCGCCCTGGCCTTCCCCCCTTCCACATCATTGCAATAACTAAATTGTAATTAAAAAAACCTATCAGATGAAATGTCTTAGCCTATTCTACCTCTCCTTTCTCTTAGTCCCATTACATTTCCCTTTTAGTCATTGACTCCATTTTTACAATATATTATATCTTCAAATCCAGCTCTCTCCTGTGCTTCATCTATAAAAGCTCCTTCTACCTACATTATTAAATGAGAAGTTTCTCATGAGTATTATCAGTATCATTTTTCTATGCAGGAATGCATGTAGTTCATCATCATTAAGTTGCTCATATTTTACCCTTCTCTTCCACTCTCTATGCTTCACCTGAGTCCTGTATTTCAAGATCAAACTTTCTGTTCAGCTCTGGCCATTTTAACAAACATTTGAAATACACCTAATTCATTGAAAGTCCATCATTTTCCATGGAAGAGGATGTTCAGGTTTGCTGGGTAGTTGATTCTCAGTTTCATTCCAAGCTCTTTTGCCTTTCAGGATATTATATTACAAGTCCTACAAGCCTTTAATGTACTTGCTGCTAACTAAGTTCTGTGTGATCCTGACTGCAGCTCCACAATAATTGAATTTTATCCTTCTTGCTGCTTGTAATATTTTTTGTTTGACTTGGGAGTTCTGGAACTTGGCTACAATAGTCCTGGAGGTTGTTGTTTTGCATCCTTTTCTGGGGGAGATTGATGTATTCTCTCAATTTCTATTTTGCCCTTAACGTCTAGGATATCTAGGCAATTTTCCTGTATGAATTCTTTAAAAATGATGTCAAGGCTTTTTTCCTGATCATCATTTTCGGGTATCCCCATAATTTTTCAATTATATTTCCTGAATCTGTTTTCCAGATCAGTTGTTTATTCAATGAGATGTTTCACATTTTCTTCTAATTTTTCATTCTTTTGGTTTTGAAGTATTGTGTCTTGGTTTCTTGTAAAGTCAGTAGCATCCTTCAATTCTGTTCTACTTCTGAAGGATTTGTTTTCCTCAGAGAGCTTTCTTATCTCTTTTTTCCATCTGACCAGTTCTGCTCTTTAAAGCATTCTTCTCCTCAATACATTTTTAAACTGTTTTATCCATTTGACCTATGCTGGTTTTTAACATATTATTTTCTTCAGTATTCTTTTGGATCTTCTTGACAAAGCTGTTGACTTCTTTTTCCTATTTTTCCTGCATCACTCTCATTTATTTTTCCATTTTTTTTCTATATCACTCACTTGATTTTCAAAATATTTTTTGATCTCTGTCATAGCCTGAGCCCAATTTCCACTTTTTTGCAGTCTTTAGATTCAGGAGCTTGTACTTCCTCATCTTCAGACTGAGTATTATGATCCTTCTTCAGATCACGGACAATGTATTTCTCAATGGTGTTCCTCTTTTTTCTTTATTTACTCATTTCCCCAGCCTGTGCCTGGTTTTGGGATGCTTCCTGAGCTTCTGAGTATTATTTGGACACCCCCCACACAAGGAACTCTGTGTGTGAGGCTCTGTCTTCCCTCCTGGTCTGTGAATGAACACAATGCCACAGGGCTGAGTTTGGGGGAGGTTGCTATTCTATGGGGGACCTAGACTGTGTGAGGAACTTAGAGTGTTGGTATTGACAGGGTGTGGAGGGGAGCCCTTAGGTAACCCATTACAAAGGGGGAATGGCCCAGCCAATCACAAGACTGGAAGAGTTTTCCTAA
The DNA here is from genome assembly GCF_037893015.1 of Macrotis lagotis. NCBI lineage: Eukaryota > Metazoa > Chordata > Mammalia > Peramelemorphia > Peramelidae > Macrotis > Macrotis lagotis. The sequence goes on from NC_133659.1 coordinate 91,689,362, forward strand.
TCCCATTCCAGGGATACTAAATCCCAAACTGGTTCTCAATAGGTCAAGAGTGACCTAGAGATCTTTACATAATGCTACTGAGTTTGAGCAATTAGGTAATTGAATATTAACCCACACACCCACTGTGACGATTAGGGAATATCATGCATTGTATGATGTGGGGGGATCATATTAGGGGCATATCATGGAATGGGTGGACCTTTTAGATAGTAACTCAAACTCTGAGAGCCTGTGAACATCCAAGAGGGAGGGGAAAGAGTTTCCGAAGACTATAAATTAAATGACTTTCAAGACTAATTTATGCCTTATGCCTAGGTGAGGTACCCGTATCTTGTAAGATGTATCTTGCAAGGTTCGTGAATAAAGTGTACAATTTTCTCTCACTCTAGCAGGTTTTTCTTTTCATTCATTTATAACAACTGTGATCAGGATCTGAATGTGGTCAGAGACCCAGAGTCCTGTTCCAGGTACAGAGGACAGATATCAGGAGTCTTTGTGCACTCCCCTAACTTATGTAAACTGAAAATTAAAGGCTCAGTTGCCTAGGGGCTCCTGCTTACCTGCTCTGCCTGCTTCCATTTCCTGGATATGGGCTCCTGCATCCAAGCTGCTTGCTGAGTGCCCTGAGGACTGGACTTCATGTGCTTGCTCTGGCAGAGGTCCTCTCACCCCCACACTGGCTGATCTTCCAAGTTGTGCCTGGTGTTCCCCAGGGTGTAGATCAGGGGTCAGGAAACTGCTCCTGCTGCTGTGAGCTGCAGCTCCCAAGTGCCACAGGGCTTCCTCTGGGAGGCTGAAGTTCTTTTGCTCTAACAGGCTGTCCCTCTAACCCCATGGAGTGGAGCCTTTTTTGCTATTTTCCTGGGTACCTTGGACTGGAGAATTAAGTCACTGGATCCCTCTGCAGCTTCTGTTTCTCAAAAATTTAGTTAGAGTCCTTATTTTATAAGTTTTGAAATATTAGAGAAAGAGCACCTAAGAGAAACTCTTCTCCCATTGCCATCTTGGCTCCACCCACCCCTACATCAACTTTTAATATACTCTGAACCAAAGGAACATCTCCAGGTGGAATCAGGAAGTTTTTTTTTTTTTTTTAAATATTCCACAATGAAATGACTTCTATAGGAAATGCTTCCTGACCTTCCACTATAAAATGTTCACTCATATGCTTCCCCACAGTTTCTCATTTTTCAATAATTAATACTCCTTCTGGAAACCAAGGATAACATTTTTAACACATTCAATAAATTCTTCCAATTGTTTTGTTGTTATTAACAAGCCTCTTTCTTTAAATCTCTGCTTTAGCACTTTCAAATAATGTCCTCTATCCTTATACTGTCCATATCCCATTTTAATGCCCCCTGTTTTAGACCTGTTGAAAAAATGAAAAATATATATGATTTACCTTAATTGCCTGCTGTCCCTTAGAAGCTTTCAAGGTTATCTTTCCTTTCAAGATTGATTCCCCTCCAGGACTAGCTGTCCATTTATCTGTCTGTCAATCCATCAGTGAATCTGTCCATCAGTCCCTGTCCAGGTACCAACTACCATGCATGAGAACTCTGGTGTGGGTCTGGACATTAACTTAAGAGAGTCAGGTCTAATAGACATCCCCACACACACAAGGTTGGGATGCAAGAATCTACTGAATTTAATTTTGGAAACTAAGACTTTTTATAACAAATCTTATCTCAGGAATGACCAGTTAAAGGAGACTCGGTTTCACAATTTCCTGGGTAAATTTACAATATTTGTTCTTAGAAATCTGCATACTTCTCTATCAGAAAAACCTTTTACAACCACCTCTGGAGCCACAGATTATCCCAGTTCAGGCTTCACTGGAGAGTCAACAAATCCATACAATAAGCAATGATACACACATATCTCTCATGGAAAAGGTCACCAAGGATATGAATAAATCATTCCCAGGAGCTGGCCCTCTACAATGCTTGATCTTTTTTTATTTTATTTTTATTTAAGGCAATGGGGTCAAGTGAATTGTCCAAGGTCACAGCTAGGCATTTTTTTTTTATGTCTGAGGCTGAATTTCACCCCAGGTCCTCCTGACTACAGGGCGGTGCTCTGTCCATTGTGCCACCTAGCTGCCCCTCAATTGACTTTTTTATAATTCTTTAGATTTCAATTTATTTGAGTGAAAAATGTTTGTAATTGTGTACATACAGTTTCTGGGTTTGTTTTGGGAGGTACGTTAATAAGTATTTAATGTTTTAAATGGAATTTCTCTTACTGTCTCTTGCTCTTGGACTTTGGTGTTCCTATATATAAATATTGAAGTTTTATGTGGGTTTGGCTTATATCCTGCTATGTTGTTGAATTTGTTAATTATTTCAAGTAGCTTTTTTAGATGATTATTGAGGGTTCCGTAAGTATATCATCATAGTTTTTCATCCTCATTGACAATTCTGATTGTTCAATTTCTTTTTCTTTTCTTATTGCTAAAGCTAACATTTCTAACACTATATTGCATAAGAATGGCATAAATAATATGTATCCTTGTTTCACCCTTGACCTTATTGGAAATGTTCCTAGTCTATTCCCATTACTATAATATTTGTTGATGATTTTAACTAGATACTGCTTATTATTTTAAGGAAAACTCCATTTATTCCTATTCTCTCAAGTGCTTTTTTTTTAGATTTTACAAGGCAGTAGGGTCAAGTGGCTTGCCCAAGGCCACATGGCTAGGTAATTATTAAGTGTATGAGGCTGGATTTGAAACCAGGTACTCCTGACTCCAGGGCTGGTACTCTATCCACTGTTCTACCTAGATGCCTTCAAGTGCTTTTTAATAGAAATATCTGTTGTAAGTTAAATAACATTGTAATGAGGATGCAGCACATTTATTGGAATATTGAAAAGAGAAAAATTTTTATCTTGAGAACCACAGGGAAAATAATTTTCTCTATATGTCAGTCATGCCAGTTGACATACCCATTCTGAAAGCAATGATACCATAGGACTGATTACTGGTCTCAGTTCTTGAGATAAAAATTGGGGCAGAAAAAGATGAGTAGTCATGCAGCAGACTAAGGAATGACAGGTTTAAATATTTAAATCTTTTTAGAGTTTTATAAAGAGCTGGATAGTAACTGAAATATAGTCTTGCACATCACCCTCTAAGATTACTTACTACCTCTATGAACATCCATATGAATATACCAATGATTGTGTGGTCCCTACTGTTTTAGTGTCAGGTATGTTGCATATCCTCCTCTTCTACAATATTTTCTGCTAAGGGAATTGGGAGAAGAATATTGGAGAATATCTGATGTGCTCAATTTAGTCTTTTCATGTCACATCCATTTTAGACTTTTTTAACACTTCTGTGACAATCAGATTAACTTTTACTAAGGAACATTTACTTCAAACATATAGCTGGGACACACATACAAATACTCACCACCACCAATGTGAGGCAGATGGGGGAAATTATTTTAAAATTCTCACTGTCCCTGGGGAGGGGAAGGGTATTAGTTTTACAACATTAGTCAGTCCTACATAGCATTAATTCATCAAGTTCCAAAATTAAAACTTTCCTTTTGAGCTTTCATCCCTTGAAACCATAAAATCTCAGAGCCCACTTACTGTGCTTTAAGCAACATCTGACCTAGAATCCTGACTCCAAGATCAATATGGCTTGAATTCTGAGGTCTGAGATTTCATCCTCTGAACCTAAAAACCAAAAAAGACAACTGAAACAAATAAAAACCCTAATCATTTTTCTCAAGGTCACAGTCCTGAGACTAAGAAGAAATAAATGATTCTTCTTTCACTCATTTTAGTACAGTACAAACATGTTATGGACAAACAAGACCTTCAGTTTCAATACCATTACAAAGAGAGTGAGACTGTCCTGTTCAATAATTTTTAAAGTCTTATCTACTTCTGGTTCTGAAGACTGAAAAAAAAGAAACTCCTTGCACCCATTTGGTGGGTAAATGAAGAATGTCTTCTCTTAGAAGCAGAGCTCTGTTATCTCCCATAGAGGCAAAGTCTTCCTTAGGTGATCTGGAAATTCACCCAAAAGACCATTGCATGCTTGTTTTGTAGCCCCCATTGAAATATATGCTTTATAAGAACAGGGACTGTATTCATTCATTCATTCATTCATTCATTTTTAGCTTTTCCTTAATCTTCAGATCTTCACACAATCACTAGGACATAGTAAGGACTTGATAAATGCTTGTTAATTGTCCCATCTGGGGCTGGTTAGATATAATGGTATAGCCATGCTCACACCCACTTAAGAAAATCAGATCTTAAGGTAGGTGTTACAAAGGAAGAAGGGTTAACTTTTCCAGTGAATGGGGATGGGGAGTTTTTAGGAAAAGTGTACAAGTCTTGTCCAGATATAGAGAATCAGGCAGCAGGAATAAGATGACTAGAATGCATGGATTGTGCCTATCATAGTAAATGCCTAATGATACATATTACGAACATAGTCTGCTCCCTCTTCTATAGAATTTCTTAATGCTTAATGCTTTATAATGCTTTATAGACCCCTTTGACAGTCTGATGAATTATATTGACCTTTTTCAGAATAAAAAGGTTTTAATTGCCTAGGTATACAAAGGAGAAACATTTTAATGAAATGCAATTAAATATATAATCTGTAAACATATACATACATATAAATATGTATACACATGGATATATACATGTATTTATATATTATATATATATATATATATATATATATATATATATATGCATGTGTGGTATTTGGCTTTATTGATAGAAGGTTAAGTATTCTTGTTCTCTGGAGAGAGAGGCAGTAATAATACAAAATATTTCATACATTCATAAATATGCTAATAGATATAATAAAGATGAAGAGCTAGAGTTAGTAGTATAATTAGACAAATTAGACCATATAGATATCACTTTGATTATGTGAAATGTTTCGTATGACTGAAAGAGCAATGAAATGTTATTTTATTTAAAAAGCAATGGATTAGAAGTACTGGAGAAAAATGTGACTAAAATAAATTCATATGAGGAAATGTAAAAACCAGAGAAAGGCTGGTAGAAAGTGAGATGATTTCAATGAATGAAGAAGTCAAAATGGAAGAGTAAAGGCAGGGAGCTTTGTGAGCTCTCCAAACTTCTCCAAATACCTTTAAATAATGATTCTAACTAAATTCTAGAGTAGTATAATGAGTGTAACAATTTTCCAGCTTAAGACAACTTGGAAGATCTGTGGAAATTGACAAGGAAAATTGGGAAAGTATGTAGGAAAACTCTGCCTCACCAGGGTGAGAATAAAGCACAGTCTAGTGCAGGGCTTAGTGCAGACTCCACTCCAGGGGACCAGGAATGGCCCTGGGGAGCCATTCATCAATTACTTCTAGAGTGTTCAGCCCATGTTTGGTAAGAAGTCTGGGGATATTGCAGAGGGCTCCTTGCTATCCCTGAGTTAGGACTTCAGGTTGAAGTCCATGGTTCCAGTCTTAGGAAAAGAAAGAAAAGCACAATAATTTACTTCTTGGAACAGAACAGGGATCCTCCTCACAGTTTCAGGACAGAAGGGAATGATTGTTGTCACCCACAGATGAGAGTATAGTCCAGGAGAGCAGCCATACCTTCTCATGAGATCTTGGAGGAATCAACAATGTGCAGGTCCCTGTAGGTATCTCTGAAAACAAAGGAAAAATCCCTCAAAAGCTTGGGACAGTATGATCTCCATCACTAGAAGGGGAACACCATCTTAACAAAGAGTTAAAATCAAATTATAGGCTGTGAAATGGGCAAATAACAGAAGAAAAGACATTCAAACATGGACAATTACTTTGGTCTTATGGGGAAATCAAAATACACACTCAGAAGAAGAAAATAAAATCAAAGTTTCAACACCCAAAGAATTCAAGACAATTATGAATTGTTCTCAGGCTATGGAAGAGCTTAAAAAAGATTCTGAAAATCAAATAAGGGAGGCAGAGGAAAAATTGGGAAGAGAAATGAGAGCAATGAGAGAAAATCATGAAACCCAAGTCAGCAGCTTGGTGAAGGGGATAAAAAATGAAGAAAATAATGTCTTAAACACCAGTTTGGAACAAATGGAAAAAGCAGTTCAAAAAGTCAATGGTTTCAAAAAGAAGAATTGGTAAAATGGAAAAGGAGATAGGGAAGTTCTCAGAAGAAAATAATTCCTAAACTAAGGGAAGAAATCAAGAAACAATAAAACTAAATCAAAAGAATGAAAAACTATAAGAAAATGTGAAATACCTCATCAGAAAACCAACCAACCTGGAAAACAGATCCAGTAGAAAAAATGTAAAAGTTATTGGACTACCTGAAAGCTATTACCAAAAAAAGAGCCCAGATGTCATTGTTTTAGGTTTTTGCAAGGCAAATGGGGTTAAGTGCATGCCCAAGGCCACACAGCTAAGTAATTATTAAGTGTCTGAGACTGGATTTGAACCCAGGTACTCCTGACTCCAAGACCAGTGCTTTATCCATTACACTACCTAGCTGCCTCTCCCAGATGTCATTTTACAAGAAATTATCCAGGAAAAATTCCCTGATATCTTAGAAGTGGAGGGCAAAATGGAAATTGAAAGAGTTCACTGATCACCTCCTATAAGAGACCCCAAAATGAACACTGCCAAGAATAGTATAGCCAAATTTCACAACTCCATCATCTAGAAGAAAATATTACAGGCAGCCAGAAGCAATTCAAATATTGTGGAACTACAGTCAAGATGACAATAAGATTTAGCAGCTTCTACATGAATGGATCATAGAATTTAGATTATAATATTTCAAAGGATAACGAGCTTGAATTACAATGAAGAATTAACTACTAAGCAATACTGAATATATTCTTTCAGGGCAAATGGTGAACATTCAGTGGAATAGAGGATATTCAAAATTTCCTGATGAAAAAATGATAGTGAAAAGAAAATGTGATCTTCAAATATAAGACTCAAGTGAAACATAAAAAGATAAACAAAAGGGTAAGTCATACTTAATGAAGTTGAACTGCTTATATAACTGCATGAGAAGATGATACTGATAACTCAAATGAACTTTCACATTTATTAGGACAATTAAAAGGAGCATATATAGACAAGACAAAAGTGGGAATTGAATTTGAAGGCATAAAGATATTAAAAAAGGTGAAGTTAATGGGGGGGAAAGGAATATACTTGAAGAAAGGGAAAGGTGAGGTAGAGTGGGGAAGTTATTTCATATAAAAGAGGCAAGAAAAAGTTTTCACATTGGAGTGGGAGAGGGAGAAGGTAAGGGAGAGTGAGAGAGCATTATTCTCATCAGAGTTAACTTAGAGAGGGAATAACATACACTTTTAGTTGGGTATATAAATCTGTCTTATCCTAATGGAAAACAGGAGAATAGGATATAGGATGGGATAAAGGGGAAGGGGAGGAGAGGAGGAGGGAGGGGGTTATAGTTGATAGAAGAGAGAGAAGATTATGAGAGGGAGTAGTCAGATGCAATACACTTTTCAGGAGGGACAAATAGAAAAGTGAGAGAATAGAAAAAATGGGGATGATGGAGGGAAATACAGCTAGCAATAGCAAATGTGGGAAAAATTATTGAAACAAGTTTCTCTGACAGACTTAATTTCTTAAACTTAGTGAACTGAGTCAAATTTATAAAAAAAGGCACTCCCCAAATTTATAAATGATCAAGATATAGGGTTTTCAAATGAGATTATCAATGCAATCTCCTTAAATATTTTTTTTTTAAATGTGCTCACTATTGATAAAAGAATTTTGGGCTGGAATAATTCTGAAGTACTCCCTTATACCTATTGAATTGATTAATAGGACAGGAGGAGAAAATGACAAATGTTAGAAGGGATGTGGAAAAACTGAGACATTGATACACTGTTGGAAGCATTTTGAAATGATTCAACAAATCTGTAGAGCAATTTTGGAACCATGCCCAAAAGGCTATAAAACCAAGCCTACCCTTTGACCTAGTGGTGCCACTGCTAGGTATATATTTCAAAAGAGATGAAATATAAGAAGAAAAGAATCTATATGCACAGGGATATTTATAGCAACTCCTTTCTGGTGGCTGGAAGCTAGAGGTTGAGGGGATGCTCACTGGTTGAGGAAATGGCTGAACAAATTATGGTATGTAGTTGAGATGAAATGTTGTTCTGTTATTGAAAATACTGAATAGGATCCTCTTAGTAAAAAAGAAAAACTTACACAAGGGGATGTAAAGTACAAAGTAAAAGCATATTGCAGGATAATCAGCAGGATAATCACCTTTTCTCAGCAGTTCTGTGACCAAAGAGAACTCTGAAGGAATTATGATAAAGGAGACTTTTCATACCAAAAACAGAGCTAATGGTGTCTGAATGAAGACTACAACATTTTTTTCACTTTATTTTTCTTGAGGTTTGTCTTTTTGTTGGGGGAGGGGTTACATTTACTTTTACAACACTACTATTGTAGTAATGTTTTTCTTGACTATATTTTTAACCTATGCCATGTAAATTGCTTTCTCAGTTGTGGGGGATGGGAGGAAGGAAGCAAATTTGGAACTCAAAGTTTTGAAAGTAAATGTTGAAAATTGGATTTGAATGTAACTGGGAGAAATAATTAAAAATGAGTAGATAGAAAAACATGTCAGTTTTTGGGACTGGTATTCTTTTGATTATCAAGCAGAAGGATGAGTTGAACAATGATTTCCAAATGGAAATCACAGATGTAACACAGATACTTCACCTAGTCAGATGATATATTTTTTGAAACTCTGTCTCTGTCTTTAAATTTTATTGATATTTTTATTTTAAAATAATTTTTATTTTTTTTATTTTTTTAATTTGACAATTTTCCACCTAATCTCACTTCCCTCCCCCCATGTCCAACAGAAAGCAGTCTGTTAGTCTTTACATTATGTTGATAGAGATAACATATCCTTAAGGAAAATAAAATAAAATATAAGACAAAGGAAAATTACATAAGAGATTTTTTTTTTAATTACAGGAAATAAATAGTCTCTGGTCTTTTATCAAAATCCACAATTCATTCTCTTGTTACAGATGGTATTCTCTATCACAGATACCCCCCAAATTGTCCCTGGTTGTTGCACTGATGGAATGAGGAAGTTCATTAAGAGTGATCAGCAACCCCAAGTTGCTCTTATGCTCATCTCACTCAGCATCAGGTCATGCAAATCTTTCCAGCATTCTCAGAATTCTCATCCCTCCTAGATTCTAATGGAAAAATACTGTTGCATAACAAACATATAGCACAATTTGTTCAGCCATTCCCCAATTGATGGACATTCAATCAGTTTCCAATACTTTGCCACCTCAAACAGAGTTTCTAAGAATATTATTGTACAAGTAATGTTTTTACTTTTCATTATCTCTTTAGGGTATAGGCCAGGTAGTGGAATTGCTGGAAGAAAGGGTATGTGCATTTTATTGCCCTTTAGGCATAATTCCAAATTACTCTCCAGAAAGGTTGGATGAGTTCATAGCTCCACCAATAATACATCAGTGTACCAGATTTACCAAATCCTTTCCAACCTTGACCATTGGCCTGTCTGGTCATATTGGCTAGTGTGAGAGGTGTGAGGTGGTACTTCAGAGATGCTTTAATTTGCATTTCTCTAATAAGCAAAGATCTAGAGCAATTTTTCATATGACTATGGTTCATTGTGATTTTCTCATCTGTAAATTGCCTTTGCATATCCTTTAACCACTTGCCAATTGGAGAATGGCTTTTTTTAAATAATGGTGACTTAAATCTCTATATATTTTATTTTAGTTTAGTTTAGTTTTTTTTCAAGGCAATGGGGTTAAGTGGCTTGCATAAGGCCACACAGCTAGGCAATTATTAAGTGTCTGAGGCTGAATTTGAACTTAGGTACTCCTGACTCCAAGGCTAGTGCTCTATCCATTGTGCCACCTAGCCGCCTCTCTATATATTTTAGAAATGAGTCCTTTGTCAGAAATACTAGTTGTAAAGATTATTTCACAATTTATTGCATTTCTTTTGATCTTGGTTACAGTGGTTTTAATATTTTATTATTTGTTCATTTTTTTTAATTTAATGTAATCAAAATTACCTAGTTTGATTTAATGATGTTCTACATCTCTTCCTTGGTCATAAATGGCTTTCCTTTCCATAGATCCCAGAGGTAAACTATGCCTTAATCTCCTAGTTTACTTATAATATTGTATTTTATTTTGGTATAGGTTGTGAGTTGTTGGTCTAATCCAAGTTTCTGACATATTAACTCCCAATTTTCCCAACAGTTTTCATCGAAGAGAAAATTTTTACCCCAAAAGCTGGACTCTTTGGCTTTATGAAATAAAAGAATACTATAATCATTTCCTGCTATCTCTTTTTCACAAGGTCCATTCCAGTGATATACCATCTATTTCTTAGCCAATACAAGGCTGTTTTGATGACTGATGCTTTATACTATAATTTTAGATCTACTTGGGCTAAACCACCATTTTTTCATCTTTTTTTCATTAAATCCCTAGAAATTCTCTACTTTTTATTTCTCCATAAGAATGTACATATAATTTTTCCTAACTCATTAAAGTAATTTTTGGGGAATTTTGATGGGTAGGGCACTAAATAAGTAGTTTAATTTAGGTAGAGTTCTCAGTTTTATTATATTAGTTCAACCAGTCCATGAACAGTTGATGTATGGCATGAGCAGTTATTTAAATCTGATTTTATTTCTGTGAAAAGTGTTTTGTAATTGTTTTCATTAAGTTTCTGAGTTTGTCATGACACGTAGACTCCAAAATATTTTATGTTGTCTAAAGTAACTTTGAAAGAGATTTCTCTTTCTAGCACTTTTTGCTTTGTCTTGCTAGTCATATATAGCAATATTGAGGATTTATGAAGGTTTATTTTATATCCTGTGACTTTACTAAAATTGCTAATTATTTCTAGTAGTTTTTAGATGAATTTTGGGGATTCTCTAAGTATAGAATCATGTTATCTGCAAAGAGTGAGAGTTTTGTCTCATTTTCCCCAATTCTCATTTCTTCATTTTTTTTATTTTCTTATTACTGATCCTCAAATTTCTAACTTAATATTGAATAGTAGTGGTGATAATGGGGATCATTGCTTCACCCCTGATCTTATTGGAAATGCCTCTAGCCTATTCCCATTGCATATGTCTGGTGATGGCTTCAGATAAATACTACTTATTATTCAAAATAACAATACAATTATTCCTATGCTTTCTAATGTTTTTAGTAGGAATGGGTGATATATTGTGTCAAAAGCTTTTTCAACTTGGTCATAATGTATTATCCTAGTGATAACTTGCTGTAATCATTTTCTTAAGATTTTATTTAAGGTTTTTACAACTATGTTCATCAGGGAGATAGGTCTGTAATTTTCTTATTCTGTTTTGATTCTTCCTGGTTTAGGTATCAGCACCATAGTGGTATCATAGAAAGAGTTAGGCAGAGTTCCATCTTCACCTGTTTTTCCAAAGAGTTTTTATAGAATTAAAATCAATTGTTCCTTAAATGTTTCAAAGAATTCACTTGTGAATCCATCTGGCCCTGAAATTTTTTCTTAGGAAGTTAATTAATAAGTTGGTGAATTTCTTTTTCTGAGACAGGATTATTCAAGTATTTAATTTCCTCTTCATTTAACCTGGGCAATTTATAAATTTTATAAATATTCATCCATTTCAGTGTTTATCAAATTTATGGGCATACAGTTGGGCCTAATAATCCCAAATTTTTACTTTAATTTCCGCCTCATTGGTGGTGAGTTTACCTTTTTCATTTATGATACTAACAATTTGGTTTTCTTCTTTCTTTTTTTAATCAAATTGACTAGATTTTTTCAATTTTATTATTTTTTTCATAAAAAACTCTTAGTTTCATTTATTAGTTCATTAGTTTACTTCTTCACAATTTTATTAATATCTCCTTTAATTTTTTGAATTTCTAACTTGGTATTTAATTGGTGGTTTTTATTTTTTTCTTTCTCTAATTTTTTTGTTGCATGTTTACTTCATTGATTTCCTCTTTGTCTAATTTGTTTATGTAAGCATTTACTGGTATAATATATATCCTGATAACTGCCTTGGCTGTATAGCATAAGTTTTGGTATTTTGTTTTGTTATTGTCATTCTCTAGGATGAAACCATTAATTCTTTGTATAATTTGTGATTTGATCCATTCATTCCTTAAAACAAAGTTATTTGGGTTCCAATTAGATTTAGGTCTATCTCCCCCTGGCTAATTATTAAAATGGTGAGACTTTTATGTGCATTTTGTGATTTTTATTGAATTATGATCTGAGAAGGATGTATTGACTATCTCTACCTTTCTGCATTTGATTTTTAAGTATTTATGCCCTAGTACATGGTTAATTTTTGTATAAGTGCCAGTACTGCAGAATAAAAGTATATCCCTCTCTATCCCCTTTCAGTTTTCTCCAAAGGTCTATCATGCCTAGGTTTTCTAACAATCTACTTACCTCCTTAACTTCCTTCTTGTTTATTTTATAGTTAAATTAATCTAAATCTGAAATTGGGACCTTGAGGTCTCCCACCAGTAGAGTTTTGCTTCCATCAAGGTTGATCATTTTACAATGTTGTTAATGTCTATATTGACTCTTGGTTCTACTCTCTTCACTTGGCATCAGATTTTGTAATTCATTCCATTCTTCTCTAGAGTCTGACCATTTATGGCTTATAAAATGCATTTTATTAAAAAAATGTTTCAGGGAAGCTAGGTGGCACGGTGGGTAGAGCACCGGCCCTGGAGTCAGAAGTACCTGAGTTCAAATCTGGCCTCAGACACTTAATAATTACCTAGCCTTGTGGGCTTGGGCAAGCCACTTAATCCCATTGCCTTGCAAAAAAAAAACAACTAAAAATGTTTCATTTATTTGTCATTTTAATCTATGAGTTTTATATTAGACAAAAGAAAAGAAAAATAATTTCCTTTTTTTTGATTTACATATTTTCACATTCATTGTTCTTTCAGTCATATTGTTTCAGAATAAATGTTACTCTTTAAATCAGATGAAAAACTGCTTAGGATAATATTAACACTACAGATTACAATCAAGATTTTCTTGATTTCCTTCCTTTCAAAGAAATCTTATATTTTTTCTCCAAGAAGAGTAGGCATTATAGCATGATGGATAAAATAGATGTTTAAAGACCTTCATATTCTTATAGAATCCATATATTAAGTCTAACACTAAGAGATAATGAAAAGAAAAAAATAAGATGCAACAATGTAAAAAATGGCAGATGTAAACACATGCTTTAAAGATGATAATGTTATTAATTTTATGTTCAATAAAAATGGAATTAGATGGCTAATAGTGCTTGTAAAGATCCTTCATTGCCATTTGATTTCTACCCAAAATGGCCCCAAAAGACTTTGGATCACACCAAAACTTTAAGAATCAGGAATTTGCCCTCTAGAAATGACATTTACCCTGACTATTAAAATTTGGGATATTAACAGTCATAACTAACATTTATGCATTGCTATAAAGTTGTCAAATCATTTTTCAAACTAACTAATTTTTTAATCCTCAAATACATATGGGAAAAAACTACAGTAAGTGTTGTTGTCCCCATTTGATAGATGAGGAAATGGAAGTTGAAGGAGGTTAAATGACTTACCCCAAATCACATAGTTATTAAACTATTAGAAGTAATTTTCAAACCCAGGCCCTCTTCACTTCCATGTGCCATATGTTATTCCCACTGCCTTCTTTATGAAAGGTAAGGGATCACTTTGCACAAACTTGCCAAATGAAATTCATTAGGATGTTTTATAAAATAAGGAACCCTGTTAGATTTCAGAATTATCTGTTATTCAGTTGATTCCCAAAGTTTCTAGATGGATGCTAAAGCAGTGTCAAGTAAAAACCACAAACAACAACAAAAAATATTTGAAAGATCCTTAATATTACCACAATCCCAGCACAGGATTTGGACTTGAACCCTAATACCCTTTTTTGTATACATAGTAAATAAAAATAGACATTTTCCTATTTTCCTTATGAAATCATTCAATTTAATTAATAAAGCTAGACTCTGTGCTGGCATATAGCAATAGCTAGTAAATTTACCGAGGAAGTCAATTTCTCTGTTTGTGAATGAAAGCTCCCTGTTCCCTAAGTAATCAACTCTCCAAAGTCCTTTAAGTTATCACAGTCTGTATTTTATGGGCCACTTCCCTGTTTTTCTTTGAACTCCAACTAGGCTAGTAGGAGCCTGGGGCACCCTTTGAAGTCAATGAAAGTTCAATGCTCAAACTCAGCAGCAAAGAAAGGCAATATAAGAAGTAAAGCTAGCCTGGAAAATGTACATTTTTCGGTTCAATGATGAAATCACAAAAAGTGACAGGTGCCCTGCATCGAGACCCTATATAATCAGATTCGAAAGCTTATGCCAAGTTTGAGTGTTGTGTTTTAAGGCAGTTCAAATGAAGGTCAATAGAAATAAATAATAAATGCTGTATTTGATGGGAAAGCATTTTCATGCCTAGCCAAGCAAAAGATACTCAATCTCTTTCTACCATTTCTGCATATAGTTCTATATCTGGCAGAATAACAAAGTACCAGAATGATCCAATTTACCAGACATAACCTTTAATGTTACTGAATCAATTGATAATATTAATGCTTATTACTCACAAGTAGTTGGTGCAGTGGACTGGAGTCAAGAAGACTTGAGTTCATATCTGGCCTTCAGATACTTAGTAGACAGGTGACCCTCAGCGATAAAATAAGAACAATAATTTATAACAATAAAAATTAGATTATATTAAATAATATATTTAAAATAAACATCTAATTCCTAGGATTGTTTTTAGGATCAAATGAATAACAATTGGAAAGTGCCTGGTAAAGTAACTAGAATGCAATTAGTACTAAATCAATGTTAGATATTATTATTTATTTATATGTATTGCAATTTTGACTTACAAAGTTCTTTTATATGCAGTATGTGATGTGATTCTCACAATAAGTTGAAACCACAAATTTGCAGTCAACAAACCTAGATTTGACTCTTTAATACTGCTATTGTTGCTTTTTATTCATGGTCACAACCCTTCCTGACCACATGGATTATATCACTCCATTTTCATTTATTAGGTTTTCTTGATAATGTACTTCACCATATCCTTCCTCAGTGGATCAAGAAAAACAGAGTTTAAGTTATTTGAGGAGGTTTACACAGCTAAGAAGTAGCAGAGACTGGTTTTGATTTCAGGTCTTTCTGATTCCCAGCTCAGTGATTTATTCACTGAGACATCATCTAGGTGACTCTGTTACTGCTATGATCATCTACAATTTGTGTAATTTATAAAGATTTATAAACCAGTTTGTATATCTGAATTTATACCCCCCCAAATTGGTATGAGCACATGAACACACAAGAAAAGAAAAAGGTTAAAAAGGTGAAGGGCAAAACAAAGTGAGGAAGAGGAGGGGAAAAGGGAGAAGAACAAGATGATGTGGTAATTATGATGATGATGTTGATGATGATGATGATGATGATGATGATGATTTTATTTTCCTCCTTTGAAGATGAGGGAAATGAAGGTCAGAAAATTTAATTCTTGTTCATACTCACACAACTATTGTCAAAGGTAGAAAATGAACTCATATTTTCTTGACCCAATGGACTTTCCAATATCCTGTGATATTACACAATTTGCCTAACTTTTCTAAGCATTAGTTTACTAATTTTAAAATGAGAAACTTAAGTTGTATGACTTCTGAAGACTTTTTCCAGCTTTGAAGCTGAAGATCCTATGATTCCAGAGAGTTAGAAAGGTAATTGTATGACCTTTAATTTTTAAAAATCAGTTCATAAAACCAAAATTTATAACATTAAGTGACAGGGACTTCCAGGTTTGAGCCAAGATGTTGGAATGAAGCTAACATGCTTCCTCCTACGCAACATTATAAAATAGTGTCTCTAAACAAACATTAAAGCTAGAGATCCAAACAACATCAATAATAAACTACAAAAATAAGTTTTCAACTGCACATATCATGCTAGACAGCAGCCAAATAATTAGATAGCAGTCCAGCAGGAAGGATATCAACCCCAGACAAAGTCTGAACCATGGGAATACTGGGGAAACAGACAGGGCATAAGGAGGAAAACATATTGGCAAACTATAAGTCTGGGATCAGATCCCAGTCTCAGCACAAAAAGCTCAGGACTATACTCCCCACACCCAAGGAGCAGAGCTCAACAATCAAAATGAACAAAAAAAGCAAATACAGCAATAAACAGAGAAAGCTACTATGTAAATAGAGATGATAAAAATGAAATCTCAGAATAAAGAAATGACAAATTAGCTACATGGGGAGTTTCAAAGAAGTTTATGAAATGAACTCAAATTCAAAGCATCAAAGAAAAGTTTAGTTTAAAAAACAAATAAGAGGGGAAGAAAAGTGGAAAAAAAGAAATGAGAGCCATTGAGGAAATTTTTGAAAAATCAATCAAATGAATCAACTCCTGTAAAAAATAAAAATAACCAAATGGAAAAAAGAATGTAGCTCAACAACAACAACAACAACAAAAAAAACAAACAATCTACCAACTGGACAAAAGAATGCAACTCATCTAAAACTCAAAACAACAGGAAAGGGAATGCAATTCAATATAAAGTAAAATTAATCAACTGGAAAATGAAACCAACTCACAGAAAAATAAAATTAGCCACATAGAACAGGAAACACCAAAACTAATTTATTGCCATTCCCCCAACCAGCGGGAGATCCATTCAGCTCAGGAGAGAAAAAGAAACTTGTGTACACTCAGGTTGGGGTACCAGCAGGACAACTGGCAGAGTCAGTTTATTGAAAACATAAAATGGTACTTATAGAAGAAAACCACAAAATTAGCATACACCATAAAAACAATAACGTAAATCTAACTTGCTCAGGATGTAATCTAACAGGATATAATTTAGGTCAATTAGTTCTGGAACAGGGCTATCAATAAGTGAGGCCACAAATGACACAGTTATGCTATTAAATCAAAGTTCTGTGGAAGGTTTCATCTCAAGGGTCACCAGAGCTTAGGTTTATTGTCCATAACTGGCCTCTCACCCCAAACTCGCTCGAGCAGCTCCAACATTTCCCTCTTTTCTGTTTACACAATAAACTCACAATTGCCCAACCTGATGCTCAGACTGGGTAACAGGATCCTGAATTCTATTGATAGCATTTATAGTAGTTTTGGTTACAGAAAAAAATTTGATTAAACCTGAAAAACAGCAATGGAGAAAATTCAAGAGAATCAATATAAAACACAATTGTATAAAACTCTGGGCCCAATGCCTAAAGAGGGTGGGATGATAAAACCACGCAATTATCTCATTGGCTGTCTTTTCAGGAATCAATTCTCACTGGGAGTCTTCTTGGATATCTTTAGCCAACTTACAAAAATCATCAATAACAAAATATAGTTTTTAAAATGAGAGATAAACAATGAAAGACCAATATCATAATTATAGCAAAGCTGAAAACAGAAAGAATACAATGTAATCATGTACCAATTACACATGGAGAAGACAACAAATCATACAGTTTCTTGTACGAATATATATATATATATATATATATATATATATATATATATATATATATACACTCTTTCCTAACACAAATTGTTCATTAAAAAAGTTTGTAATACACTAATCAAATGATAAAGATTTTCATAATCTTCTTCTTAGCCTTAAATGCTCTAGTAACATTTTCTGACAATTCTTGAGTATATTTTCCTTCTATCCTATCATTGTTCACCACTTCTTTACATACGCATGCTCAAATAATACAATTGTAACAGTTAATATTATTTCCCTCTTTTTCTCAGTAATGATCCTAAATTCCTCTCTATGGGGTGTGATACTATTTAAGACAGAAAAATTATACCTAACTTCTCGGCATCTCTTCTTTGACATTTCCAATAATAACTTTGTTATATCCCAAACAATTTTTAGCTTTCCCTATCAAAACTACTAAAGTCATATTTTTCTCTCCATAGTATAGTTTCGAATATAAGTCCAATATTCAGTTCCTTTTGCAGTCCCCAAATTGTACATAAATAATATAAGCATCACGAGTGTTGTTCTATAAGTCCATTTTGTGCTTTCCTTTTGCAAGGTCTGTCCTTTTTTCCCCTCTTAAGCTTTATTTATCGATTTCTTAAGTGTAAGTTATTCATTTTCTGTATTATTTAATCATTTGGTCTTTGTGGTTTGATCTTTCTGGCATCCAGACAATTTCTCCATCTGTCAACAAAATAAAAGCATACCTTTGACCCCAGGTTAGTAATTGATCAAGTCCTTTCTAATATCCATCATTTGTATCCTTATGTCATCCATGGTAATTTTTGTAGCCAAATTGTTTTTGAGGCACAGTTTTATTCTTATCATCCAAAATCAAATAATTAATGAATAAAAAGCTTTATATGTATATATATATATGTATATATGTATATATATATATATATATATATATGTGTGTGTGTGTGTGTGTCCAGTATCTGCTCTCCCACATTCCTCCTTTTCTGTTTATGTGCGACAGTTTTAGTGACCTATTTTTTTCTCTCAACTCTAGCTTGACTGGTGGGATTATAAGGAATCCCTGTAATGTGTTTTATAAGGTAATATTTACAGAATTGTTTAAATGCTATAGAAGTATATCCAGGGCCAATATATATGTGTTTATAGATTTTGGTATCTCTACAAAACAATGTAATAGATGATCGATCACACCTTGAGTAGCCTCTAAATGTTGTGCTGTTGCCATCGTATATGAACTAAATGTATCTACAATGACATGAATAAATTTCATTTTTTTCAAAAGTTGCATAATGAGTCACATCCATCTGCCATAACTCATTAGGCGTCTGGCCTCTAGGATTCTTAAAATAATTTGCAGTGGTAGGTAAATACTCCTTTGTGGAAAGGATTTTACTATATTCCAAGCTTGCTCTCAGGTGATTTTAAATTATTTCCTTAATAAAGGGGCATTATGATTACTTTAATCTATATCTATATCTATATTTATAGCTATAGCTATATCTATATCTATATCATCTTTATCTATATCTCTCTATACCTATATGTATACCCATCTCCGTCTCCATCTCCATCTCCATCTCCATCTCCATCTCCATCTCCATCTCCATCATCTCCATCTCCATCTCCATCTCCATCTCCATCTCCATCTCCATCTCCATCTCCATCACCATCTCCATCTCCATCTCCATCTCCATCTCCATCTCCATCTCCATCTCCATCTCCATCTCCATCTCCATCTCCATCTCCATCTCCATCTCCATCTCCATCTCCATCTCCATCTCCATCTCCATCTCCATCTCCATCTCCATCTCCATCTCCATCTCCATCTCCATCTCCATCTCCATCTCCATCTCCATCTCCAACTGCAACTCCAACTCCAACTCCAACTCCAACTCCAACTCCACTTCCACCTCCACCTCCACCTCCACCTCCACCTCCATCTATATCTATATCTATCTATCTATCTATCTATCTATCTATCTATCTATCTAACTATCTATCTGTCTGTCTGTCTCTCTGTCTTTCTGTCTATCTATCTATCTATCTATCTATCTAGATATATCAAGGTAATCCAGGATGGAAATTTATATGCTCGATAAAAAAGCAATTATATTTATTTCTAATAACTTCTAATAATTATTTAAAGTGTTTATATAATACTACATAAATGCTAAGATTAATAAAAGGCTGTTTCTATTCATCTGATGGCATGATAATCATACTTACTGTCTGTAAAAATATTAAAGCATTATGGCCATACTCAATACCAATAATATAATATAGCACACAATTTATTCTATGGTATTGATGTAAAAGGAATATATAATTTATTTTCTATTATTGCATATATGCTTTGACCTACAGGTTTAGAATAAGGTCCATTGCATGGTTTAAAAATTTCAGGGAACCCAGAGTCTCACAACTTCTGGTATGTTCCCTCATTATGTCTACAAAGCAAAGAATTATTAATTTCAGGTTTATATATTATTACAGTAAAATAGATTATGAAGACAAAATTAGATCACATAACTTTTTCATCATCTTACTCATCAGCAAATTATCTAACTATGGGTTACATAATTTTCAATTTCCCAATCATCTTTCAAAGTCCTTTACATATACTCAATATTATTGGAAATAATTGCAGTTAATATATATTTCCCAATCTCTTATATATTCTCTTGAGTTTGCCATATTACCTCTTTAAAATTTGAACATTTAATTCTTAACCTACATGAAACATGAGATCTCCAGGCTGACATTTCATTGTCTTAAAGAAAAAAAAAACAAAACAAATTCCCTTAAAGTTAACCTTAGATTTGAATATTTTTACACACTTTTTTCGTCATTTCTTCATTAAAAGCTTATTTTCCTTTTTTTTATTCCGAATATTCTCCTATTTTCACAAAGGAAATAAGATTCTCTATGAATTTTATTTTAAAAATATATATTAATTTCAAAAATCTCAATGCATTCTTTTTACCAAAGCCAGTGTGTTACAAGATACATATATAATATCTAATAGAAATAATTTCATAACCATGAGATGGAAAAACCTAGCTTTTCACAAACTCTCTGGGCCAAAAAAGATTTTGAGTGATATAACCTGTTGGCAAGGTATTGTATAATTTTCTTATTACAAATCTTTAGAAATGCAATGGATGACACTTTAATTCATTCATATTTTGTTATTGTAACACAATTTTAAATTTTCAAAAAATGTTTCAATTTATTCATATTCAAAGATTACTAATTATACATATCATATTTTCAATTTTAAGCATATTTCCTTTATTCTCTAAAACTTTGCAATAAAAAATTCATAAAACCAGATGTTTTTAAAAATTTTTTATGATTACAAGATTTTCTTTATAAGTTCTCTTAATAATCTTATAAATTCCAAAACTCATTTTAAGTGTTACCTTAAATCATTTTCCTTTTCAAAATATAAAAGTTTACAAATTCTTATCTGTATCAATGTAATTCTACATTTTGCCAACATTAGAAGAACTTTCTATTCTTGCTGACAAAATGATATTCTGGGAATTGGAGATTCCCCATATTTTGAGATGTCAAAATAATATGTACTAATTCTTTTCTTTTACTGTTTATCATTCTTCAGTCACCTCAAGTGTTTTTGAATACATGTACCCCATTTTTAGCAATTATAAAGCCTGATTAAGAGTACATAAATCAAAAGTCTGTGCTAAAACAAAGATTTTGGAAGACTTCCAGTCTCTATCAAGGCCATTCTGACCCTATCTATTTTAACACTTCCAATAGTTCTTTTTCTTCTTATGACTCTGGAGGATCCAAAAAACATTTTAACCAAAAAAAGGTAATATTATATTTTTAAAATTCTTTAAATTAGTTACATATATTTTCACATAACTTTGAATACAGGATTAACCCAATTTGAGGAAACAGTTAACATGTAATTAGCAATTGCTTTCTTATCAAACTTTTCACATTATGGGAATTATGACTTTTCCAATAAACTCCTTGCCAAATATTGCAATAGTGTAACTTTAATGAAAATTTCAGTTTATTCCAGTGTCATTTAAACACATATCTCTATATAGACTTATAGTTCTCTAAACTTTCTTCTCTAACTACATTGATTTTTGTGGATTACTTTTCAAAGTTCTCAAAAATTGATCTCTTATTTATACAGTCAAACCTCTCATATTTACTTTCTACTTTCTACATGCTTTAGCCAACTTCCATAATTCAGAAATGGTCAAAAAAAACCAATAGCCTCTATATTCCTTTTCATTTTACCTTGCAACCCTTTTTTTCTTTTCCAAATCTTTTTAGAGCTCATTGATCAGACTTAACTACTTACATATTCCCTTACTATACTGTTCCATTATTCTTTTCCATCATCTCTTCAATTAAGATCAGTGAAGAAACAAAATTTTGAGGATAATTTTAATTTCTACTAGGTCCCTTAAAAGTAAAATTTGCCAAACCAATAACTAAAACTTTGTTAGACAATCAGACCAGTAAACAAACAATAGGAAATAAGACAAATGAATAGAATCCCTTCTTTCTCAAAAAAAATATGATTCTCAGGAATATTTCCTGGGGCACCTGAATCATGAATTTTTGCAAAAAGTAAAAGATCCGATTTTGAAAAGAGACAAAGGAAAGAGGTTTGGCCAATCAGAACATAAAGACATGAAAGTAGATCTGACCAGGAAGAGATGTCTAAGAGCTTCCCTTTGCCTGAATTTTAAAGCAAACACATAGAAAACTCAACAAACAGGATCAGAGGATTTTGAACCAGAAATGCCCCCGAACTCTGGGGAAAACCCTCACATAACTCTCATACTAGAGAAAATACATAGAACATTTAATATATCACAATACATTTTTCCATAAAAGGGTATTAATATATTTAATACTTCTGGATTATAACTAGTATAATTTTTGAGACGGCAAAACAGTCACTTAAAAATTTCTCAGACTAATTCAAATATCCCCTGCCTGTAATCTTCAAATAGAATAAACCAAATAATATCTTTTTAAGGGGACAGATCTTAAGTCTTTTCTGCAGAGTGGTGGAATCTTCTATTTTTCATATCATCACTAGACCCATAATTTCCTGAAGTAACTAACATTATCAGAATCTATATTGACAAAATGAAGTTATAATGTTACGATATCATTCTGGTAAAAGATTAACTATTTATTTTCCCCTTATTTCTTTTATTTCTTTAATTATTTATTGATATTATGTAGTACCCAAATTATATACTTTAGAATTAACCTGACTCTATTGTCTTTTTGAATTATATTTCTCCCAAAATTTTTCAGATTAAAAATAGCATTTCTTTTTATGATTTCTTTATATAACATATTTGGTAATAGGCTCTATCTTTCCTGATTCTTTTAGCTCCAAATAAATTTCCTGTTTAATACTTGTTTATCCAAATCTTTATGAAGTAATTCTCTCTCTCTCTGTCTCTCTCTGGTTAGTCTTATTTCTAAAAATATTCTTTTGGCTAAGCTTCAAGGTCAAAAAGACAAGAACCAGAATAGTAAAGGGGATAAGCTGCAGAAAGGGGAAAGGGGGGGGCGGGGACATTCTGGCAGAATCACAATAAAGAAGCAGAGCAAAGAAAAACTTCAACACCATTTTATCATATTGATATTCATTTATCTAAACCCTGTTCTCCAATCATGTAGATTTAAAGTACCTTTTAAGCCCAATTCTCCTTTCAGTGGGAATCATGGAGAACATCATAAACAGTCTGTAAAGACTTATCTATTTGTTTTTTGATAATTTCTAATCCTTTCTCTTTAGCCAATTTCTTTAAGATTTTTTCATCCTGTCCTAACTTTTTTTTTGTTTCCTTGGAAAGTTCCTTCCCTTTTATACCCATGTACCTGCTTGGAAAAAGAAAGTAAAAAAACCACCACTGCAGAACAGCTCCACACAAGTCTTCCCCTTCCTCTGATCCTAGGATTCTTCACAGTTTACCAGTGGGCTTTTTTCTCCTGAAGGACTATCTCAGCCTCCGGACAGCTTCAAATCCTGTGTGGGCACCAAATGATGCGTGCTATCCCCTGGCCAGCAGAGTAACAGCTGTGGGGGTAGCAGCAGGAAAATTGGCAGATCTGGTTTATTAAAAACATTAAACAGTTCTTAGAAGAAAACCACAAAATTAGAATACAGGCTAAAAACAAAGATGTAATTCTAACTTGAGCAGGATATAATCTAGCAGGATGTAACTCAGGTAAAGAAGTTCTGGAACATGGCTATCAACAAGTGAACCCACAAATGATGCAGTTGTGTTATCAAGTCAGAGTTCCATGCAAGCTTTCAGTTCAAGGGTCATCATAGCTTAGGTTTATTGGTCATAACTGGCCTCTCACCTCAAACTTGCTTGAGCAACCTCCTACATTAATTGAAGAAAACAAAACCCTAAACATTAGAATTGGACAAATAGTAACTATTGAATCTACGAGACACCAAGATTTCATCAAACAAAATCAAAGGGCTGAAAAAAATGGAAGAAAATGTAATGTACCTCTTAGGAAAAGCAAACAACTTGACTTGTAAAATAGATCTAGAGGATATAATTTATGAATTATTGATCTGCTAGAAAACCTAGACCCACGTAGAAAATATCTTTCCGGAAATTATCAGGGAAAACTGTGCAAAAAACTGGATCAGGAAAACAAAATGAACATTAAAAGGACACACAGAACACCTCCAAAAAATAAAAAAAAGAGATTAAAAATTCCAAAGACTAACAGACAAATTCCAGAATTCTCAAATAAAAGAGAAAATACTGCAAGCAGACCAAAATGAGCAATTTAAATATAAAGGAAACACAATTAGAATATTAAAGGGCCTAGAATATGAGAATTCATATGGCAAAGGACCTTAGATTGCAACCTAGAATTTACTGCCCTACAAAATTAATATATTCTGTCAGGGGGAAAAGTTGAGTTTTCCTTTTTTTTTTAAGAAAAATTTTATTTACTTTGAATTTTACAATCCCACCCGCTTCTTGCTTACCTCCCTCCCACCCCACCCCCACAGAAGTCATTCTGTTAGTCTTTACATTGGTTCCATGTTATACATTGATCTTAGTTGAATGTGATGACAGAGAAGTCATATCCTTAAGGAAGAAAAATAAAGTATGACATAGTAAAATTACATAATAATATAACTTTTTTTTTCTAATTTGAAGGTAATAGTCTTTGGTCTTTGTTCAAAGTCCATAATTCTTTCCCTGGATGCAGATGGCATTCTCCATTGAAGATAGCCCAAAATTGTCCCTGGCTTTTGCACTGATGGAATGAGAAAAGATGGATTTTCAATGAAATGGAAGACTTCCAAAATTTTCTGAAAAAACACCAGGAATATATAGCAAATTTGTTCTTCAAATACAATACTCAGCAGAAGCATAAAAAGATAAATGGAAATGGGAGAAAAATAAGTGCTGCAGTTACAATGTCTCCCATGCCTTACAATTAAGTCTAAAGCTCTTAAGAGAGATTTTCAGAGATATCCTGATGTCTTGAATTCTTAGAGGCTCTATATGTAATCAAATCATAAGTGACCTTACTTAGGCAAGGAGGGTTATTGGAAAGAGATTTTACTTTATTTGACACTTTGTCTACAGTTGGAGGGAATGTGCTTGGTGGGGGTGGGGGAGAGGGAGTATAAATGTTCATGAAATGATTTGGTTTTGCATGATGCTTTGACTCATAAGGATTATGTGTCCATGGAGGCTACTAATTAAATGTTTGAATATAGTTGAAGATATTGCATTTAGAGGATTTAGTTAAGATTGATCCTTTTCTTTCATTATCCAAGAAGATAAAAATGATTTCATTATGTTTGAGACAAATTATGGTGTGGCCCACTATGGCTAATCAGAACAGTACAAATACAAAATGTTTACCACAAGTCGGGGACAAATTGTCCAGGTGAACATCTCAGATGAACACCTCATATATCTCAATCCTATTTCTGATGAGGAAATCCTATGATGGCAAGTCCAGTTACAATGTCTCCCATGTTTTGCAATCAATCCTTAAAGTATTAAGAGAGACTTTCAGGGTATCCCAGTCTGTTGAATGCTTAGAGAATCTATACATTATTAAATCAGAAATAACCTTACTTAGGTAAGGAGGGTTGTAGTACAGTAGGGGCAGAGGGTGGGAGTGCACATTTTAGAAGGGTTGAACATAAATGAATTAGGAAGTGATATTGCCTTTAGTTAACTAGGGTTATAATAACAAGGATAAAGGGACAGAGATAGAAAATGCACCCAAAACTTTGTTTGGGGAAGGTTATAGGACTATGGCTGGAATACTATAGAGAATGAGTTTGAGGGTGTACTTAGAGGGATTGGATATGAAAACACTATAAAGAGATTTTACTTGATTTGACACTTTGTCTACAGCTGGAGGAAATATACCTGGTGGGGGTGGGGGAGAGGGACTATAAGTGGTTCATGAAATGATTTGGTTTTGCATGATGCTTTGACTCAAAAGATTTTGTGTCCATGGAGGCTACTTGAAAAAGGGGTAAGATATAAAGTGATTATAATTTGATGTGATTAATTAATTCTTGAGATATGTATTTCAATTGAGACAGAAGAGGGGAGGTACTTAGAGACTATGAGGCAATGCTGCTTTTCAGTCTATCAACCTTTGGGAATAGTTCTATCAGGAAGATAAAATGAATATATTTTGACAAAGGATGTGCAAGTATAAGGCAGGGTTAAAACAATAAAAACAAAAAAGGACTATACTAGGAGAATACTAGGCATTAGTGAATAAATTACAGCTCTATTATGGTTTTATTTAAGTTATTTTTTTTGAAAGGCAATGGGGTTAAGTGGCTTGCCCAAAGCCATACATCTACATAATTATTAAGTGTCTGAGGCTGGATTTAAACTCAGGTACTCTTTACTACAGGGCAGGTGCTCTATCCACTGCACCACCTAGCTGCCCCTCTATTAGAGTTTGAACACAGTAAATCCTACTCCATAGATGTGGCCCAGAGAGTGAATAGATTTATTACCATTTGGGTTTAAAAATCTATCCCGTCTTCATAGGGAAAGAGAGGGGAGAAGGAAGAGAAAGGAAAGAAAGGGGAAGAAGGGACTGATAAAAGTGAAAGTAAAGTTAAAATTTAAATTTGAAAGAAAAGTTAAAGGGAAAAAGGTAACAAAACATTAGTGAGAAGGAAAAAAGAGGAAAACGAAAGAGACAAGTATAAGCAGGCAGAGACAGCGTGGAGGGAAATACAGAATTAGTGATCTTAACTGAAAATGTTACCATAAAACAGATAGCAAAATGGATTAAAAATACAAATGCTAAAATATGTTATAAGAAACACATTTGAAGTTGAGAGATATACAAAGTGTAAAGGTAAAAACTGAAGCAAAATATATTATGCTTTAGAGGATGTTAAAAAAATCAGGGATAGCATTCCTGATCTCAGACAAAGTAGAAGCAAAAATAGATTTAATTAAAAGTGATAAGGAAGTAAACTGCATCATATTAAAAGGTAACATAGGCAATAAAATTATATTTCTATTATCTATGCACCAAGTGGTATAGCCTCCAAATTCTTAGAGGAGAAATTGAATGAATGAATGACAAGGAGACAGAGACAAAAATTTTAATAATGGAGGACCTCACATTCTCTCTCTTAGGATTAGCTGAGAAGTTAAGAAGTTAAGGAAGTTAAGGAAGTTAAGAAAGTGAATAAAATATTAAAAACCTTAGAAATGGTAGATCTCTGGAGAAAACTACATAGGGATAGAAAAGAATATACATTTTCCCTGCAGTACATAGCACCTATACCAAAATTCTCCATATACTAGGACATAAAAAACTTACAATAAAATGTTCAAAGTCAGAAATGATAAATGTATGATTACTAGATTATGCTGCAATAAGAATTATATGGAATAATGGACAATGGAAAGATAAACCAAAAATTAATTGGAAAATAAATAACTTAATTTTAAAGAATGAATGGATCACACAAAAACATTATAGAAATAATCAATCACTTCAAGAAAATGATATGAATGAAATAAAATATAATGAAGATTTATGGGGCAGTCAAAGCAAATTTTAGGGGAAATTTTTTTGTCTGCAAATGCTTAGATGAATAAAATCATGAAAGAAGAGAGCAATGAAATGGGTATGCAACTAAAAAAAGCAAGAAAAAGGGCAAACTAAAGATCTCTAATTAAATACCAAATTAGAAATTCTGAAAATTGAAAACAAGAAAACCATCGACCTAATAAATAAAACTAAGAGTTAGTTTAATGAATAAAAAGAAAAAATAGGTAAACCTTTGGTTAATCTGACTTTAAAAAAAGAAAACCAATTTGTGAACATCAAAAATGAAAAGTTTCAATTCAACCACCAATGAGGAGGAAACTGAAGAGATAATTCACTAAGTTTGCCCAACTATATGCTATTAAATTTGGCAACCTGACAGAAATGGATTAATTTTTACAAAAACAGAAACTACCCAGATTAACAGAAGAGAAAATAAAATACTTAAATAACACCAATTTAAAAAAAAGTAATTGAAGAAAGCATCAATAAACTCCTTAAGAAAACGTCTCCAGGTCCAGATGGATTTACAGATGAATTCTACCAAACATTTAAGAAAGAGTTAATTACAATTCTACATAAACTATTTAAAAAATTTTTTTTCTTATTTTTATGATATGAATATGATGTTGATACCTAAACCTGGAGGAACAAAAAAAGAAAGAAAATTATAGACCAATCTCCCTAATGAACATTGATAGAAAAATCTTTTTTTAATCTGATTGATATTTTATTTTATTTTTCCAATTGCATAATCCTCATTTTCCAACATTCATCCACATGCATAATTTATAAGTTAAAGGATTTCCTTCCTTCTCATCAGAGGTGAACATTGTTTTTGTACATTACTGTTTAACATGTTTATAGTCATTTTTTGTATGAGAAATTAGGATTGAGGGAAAAGAAAGAATACCATGATACAGGAAGGAAAAACCATAAGAGAAATTTTTAAAAAGTGAACAGAGGATTTATTCATATTCTGTAGTTGCTAGCGTATTTTTTTGGTTGGTTTTGTTTTTTTTTTTCTTCTAAATGTGAATAGCCTTGTCAATATTGGGTCTCCCAGATTTGTTCTTTCTCCCTGAACTTCTGAGAAAAGCTGTATCCATTAAAATTTATCAATTCACAATGTTGTTGGTAATGTGTATAATGTTCTTTTGGTTCTGCTCCCTTGACTCAGCATCAGTTCATGTAATTATTTCCATACTTCTCTAGAATCTGACCATTCATGATTTCTTATAGAACAATAGTACTCCATAACATTCATAGACCATAACTTGTTCAATCATTCCCCAATTGATGGGCATCCCTCCACTTTTTAATTCTTTCATGCAAAAATCATAAATAAAATTATAGCAAAGAGAGTATAGCAAGTTATTTCAGGAAAATATATCATAAGCAGGTAGAATGTACTCCAAGCAGGCAAGGATAGTTCAATATTAGAAAAACACTTAACACATCTTCAACATATCTATAACAAAACCAACAAAAATCTTATGACTGTCTCAATAGATGCTGAAAAAGTGTTTGATAAAATAAAATATACAGTTCTAATAAAACACTAGAGAGCTTAGGAGTAAATGGAGTTTCCCTTAAAATAATAAGCAATGCAATAAACAAATATTATATGCAATTGAGATAAATTAGGAGCATTTCCAATAAGATCAGGATGAAAAAGTATGTCCATTATCATCATTACTATTCAATATGATATTAAAAATATTAGCTTTCACAATTAGAAATTTAAAAAATGAAGGAAATACTTTTGGCAATGAGGAGGCAAGTTGTTCATGTTTTGCAGATATGATGGTGTACTTAATGAATGACTAAGTTAATATATTTTTTGACAAACCCAAAGACATTAACTTCTGGAATAAAAGCTCATCTTTCATCAAATCTGGAGGGGGAAAATTGGAAAATAATATTAAAAAAAACTAGGTATAGACCCACATCTCATACTTCTTACCAAAATATGAACTAGGGTTTCTGATAAAGGTCTCATTTCTAAAATATATAGAGAACTGAATCAAATTTATAAGGTTATAATTCATCTCTCAATTGCTTAATGGTCAAAGGATATGAACAGGCATTTTTCAAATGAAGAATTTAAAACCATATATAGTCATATGAAAAAATGCTCCAGGTCATTATTAATTAGAGAAATGCAAATTAAAACAATATGAGATAGCACTTCATACTTATCAGGCTAGCTAAGATGACAAAAAAGGAAAACGATCAATGAGAGGTTGTAAAAGGGACAGTAATGCACTGTTGGTAGGATTTTGAACTAATTCAAATATTCTGGAACTATGACTAAAAAGCAATAAATCTGATCAAACCCCTTTTTACCTAATACTTATGCTAGGCCTATATTGAGAAGAAATCATATAAAAATGGGAAAAAGTATACTGACAAAAACTGGAAATTTGGGGGCTACCAATCAACTGGGGAAATGATTAAACTAGGTATGTGGTATGAATACTATAGAATACTAAATGATCATACTCTGGAGAAATGTGGAAAGGAATGCATGAACTGATGATAAATAAAAGGAGCAGAATCAGAAGAACGTTGTATTTGATCAACAACACTGTGATTTGATCATCTATGATGTATGCAGCCCCTATCAGCTTTTCAAAGACTTGGTACAACCCTGAATGACATGTTATGGACAACCCTCTCTACATACAGAGGAACAAACAAAGTAAAACACCACAGAACCTGATTGAACATTATTTTAACTTTTTTTTACAAAAAATATCTTTTTTTCTTTTATATTCCTTGGTTTTCTTTCTTTCCCCTACTCCTAATCTTCATATACAAAATGATTAATATATAACCTTGTCAAACACAAGTTGACATATCAATCAAACTACCAGATAACTATATTCAGAACTAGAAAATTCATCTGCAGCAACAATATTCACTAACTAGAATGTTTGTTGCTGAGAAGGGGGTGGAAAAAAAGGGTGGAAGAAATTGCGAAGAATAAATATGCAAATGGAGGAAT
This sequence comes from Macrotis lagotis, assembly GCF_037893015.1. Classification (NCBI taxonomy): domain Eukaryota; kingdom Metazoa; phylum Chordata; class Mammalia; order Peramelemorphia; family Peramelidae; genus Macrotis; species Macrotis lagotis. The sequence continues at coordinate 91,720,045 of NC_133659.1, forward strand.
GTTGACAAACTTTCAGAATGTGTAATTGGAAAAATACAATAAAATATCAATAAAAAAATAAAAATGAAACAAAAAGTCACACAGGTAAATTGATATCTCTAAGATAAAACCATAGATATATTACTCCAGGGCAACTGGCAAATGTAATGGATAGAGTGCTGGGCTTGGAGTCAAGTTGTACATATCTGCCCTTAGATATTTACTAGCTGTGTGACCCTTGGCAAATCACTTAACCCTGTTTGCCTCACTTTCCTCAAATGCAAAATGAACCAGTGAAGTAAATGACAGCCTCTCCAATATACTTGTCAAGAGAAGCTCAAAATGGGTCATGATCAATCAGAAAGAACTGAAAATTTACTGAAAAATCAATATTGGTTCAAAGCAGCTTATGGAAAGAAAAGTGTATATAGAACTCTGTTGTGGCTTGCTTCACCTTGGGGCCCACAGTGGCGACCTCCCTCCTGGAGGGGAGCTGAGAATAAGGAGTCAAGCCACTACTGCCTTATGCCTCCAGCTCAATTTTATTACTGCTTAGCTATTACATATATACTGTTAGGTCTTCTGGGGTAAAACAAAGAATAATGATGTAATTGGGGGGTGCAAGAAGGGTCTGTTCAGCATCTTGCATTACAGGGTAAGGGGGTATGTTGGGGAGGAGGTGATAAAACACAGCTGTGTCTTGTGCCCTTGGTCTGTGGGGTGGAATGTCCAGCTCCCAAGGACTCCAGTGCACCTTATCTCTCAGGGCGGCAAGCCAGCTCCTGAGATTGTCCAAGTGGTGGTTTACTTGGAAATGATTTGTGTCATGACTGTTAGAATAGCCTGTGTTCCCACAGATCTCAGTTCTCCTGCTCCCCAATCATCATATAATTCATTTCTCTACCACACAAAAGTATATTCCTATTTAGGAGGGCTGTGGCCTCCTACTTATTAGAATCCAAATAAGCTACAATGTCTTTTAATTTTCTCCCTCATACAAAAAATCCAGTATTCCATGGTCATAGAAAGTTCATAGCATATCACTCTATGATGTGGAAGCAATAATGCTGACCTGTTAACCAGGCTTCTGGATGGAAATAGCTAGTAGACATTTTAATATACCATTTCTTAATTTTAATTACAGTAAATCTTCTGATAATTGTGACACATCAATAATATATAAAACTGTGCCTAATAGAAAGTAAAAAAAGTATTTCCAAACTTTGGCTTTTTAGCAGATTTTACTACTTTAAGAAGTTCTAATTACCTTACAATTCAAATTTACTTATTCAAAAAGGAAAAAAAAGTGGTTGAACTTATAGCCCAATTTCATTAAGAGGGCAGGTTTCTAGGGAAATATGTGATAACAGTAGTGGTTAATATAGAGTAAAGAGTTCTTTAAAAATCACAGAGTAACTGCAAATATCAGTCCAAGAAAAGCTGTTGTTATAGACAAAAGCCTGGAAACACTAAAACTCCTCTCCATCATCTACTCATCAACTACTGTATTGAAGTCAACAGGCTTTTGGCTTATATCCCAGATGAATATAAACAAAAGTAATGGAAATACAAGGTACTGGTTACTGCTCACTAAGACTCTTACATGTAGTATTGGTCACATGAGAAGAGATATAATTGTTCCTGCTGGGATACAGAATGAATCCAACCAATATATTCCTACATCTCAGATATATGAATTATGAAGAAAAATGAAGGAACTTAAGCTCATTGTCTAAGGAAATAGACTAGAGGTAATTTAATAAAAGTTTTCAAAGTCAGCAGGGGATCAATTAAAATGGTTCAAAGTGAATTCTTTGTATTTGCAAAAAATATCAAAATGTGTTTACCCAAGGACTAAAAAAGGCATGATATTGATATTTGTCACAGCATTGCAACATAGTAATTTTTTGTTCCTTATGACTATGTGAAATGAATTTATATTATCTAGAATCAGTTCCATATCTAGAGAGAGTGTGGCATATTGGATAAAATATTGGGACTGTGGTCAAGAAAAATTTCTTCAAATTCAAACTGACATTTGCTAGTTCTTTGACCATGGACAAGTCAATTAACTTCTCTTTGTCTCAATCAACTTCCTAGACTATATTTGTTCAATCATAAACTGAGTAGAAATTGCATTCACACCAAACTCTTTTTGCTGTTCATTCAGATATTTTCTTATCATCATCTTCCCACTTCCCAGAGAATTTGAGTAGGATTTTACGCTTGACATAATATATTACAAGAAAATTAGGAAGCTGGAGGAGGAGAACAAGCAGAAAAGGGAGGAAAAGGAAAAAAAGAGAGAGCAGAAGGACAAGGAGGAGGAGGAGAAGAAAGTGATTTAAGGAACTGAAGACATACCTTTCTGGTGCCCACGAAAGAATGGAGAAAATTGAGTTTAGTCAGAATATTTCATTACGCCTCATTGTAAAAAGCATCCCATTATGAGGCTTTCTATGATGATTTTGAAAGTGTTCAACCCAATTATTGATATTTGGATCTAGGGTTGTTGGTTCTCGTTTCTCTCTCTCTCTCTCTCTCTCTCTCTCTCTCTCTCTCTCTCTCTCTCTCTCTCTCTCTCTCTCTCCCTCCCTCCCTCCCTCCCTCCCTCCCTGGAAACTTTCTCTTTTCTCTTGGGGGTTGCAAGGGTACCCAACAGGGAGAGCGTATTCTGATTTAAGTGTAAAGAGAATCTAATCTATCTAAAGCATCTGGATGATACCCTCAAACCCCTCAATATAAGTGGTATGGATGTAGATGATTAATTTTCTTTCAGATGACTGGAGACAACTTATTAAGCAAAAGGAGGAGCTGAGACTTTTAGTCCAACTCTTCATTTGAAAATCTGAGGCTCATTGATTGTTCACCAATCAGGGTTGATTTTAGTCCATCGGGGGCACCGATTTTTCAAATGATATTTAAATATCAGATGACCTTTATCATTAATTTTGGTCACTCAGACCACTGATAATCCATTTATTCATTATTGGCTAGCCTAATTAATAAATGGTGGACTAATTTCCCAGAATTACCTGTAAGAAATATTTATCCATTCTCTTAATAGCATCTTGCTATTCAATGTCTTGGACTACTCCCCTATAAAATGAAGGAGCACTTACATTTCACAGTAAAAAATATATGTTGGGTCTGCAGTCAGGTAGATCCAAGTTCAATGAAAGCCTCAGGTAGTTTCCACGTGAATGACTCTGAGTAAATCACTTACTTTCTGTCTGCCTCACTTTCTTCTTCTGTAAAATGAAGATTATAAAAGAACCTTCCTCCATGGTTATTGTCAGGATAAAAATGACATAATATTAGTGAAGCACTTTGGAAGCATTTATCTAACTGTTAGGCAAATGTTAGTCAACTTTATTATTAGATAATCTCAAACATTCCATAAAATCAAAAAGTCACATTTAATATTCATTCCTTTTTAACTCTATTTAATAATAACTAAGGAACCATGTACTAGAGCATAAAAATTTAATGATCAATTGTAGAAATAGTAAAGGCATCTTTTCAGATCATAATGCAATAAAAATAAAATGCAATATTGGGCCAGGGAGATATAGCGCCACAACTAATTGGAAACTAAATAACCTTATTTTAAAGAATAAGTGGATCAAGGAGAAAATTATAGGAAGAATTGATTATTTCATCCTAGGTAATGACTATGATGAAACAAAATACCAAAACCTATGGGATAGAATCATGGCAACTCTCAGGGGATATATTGTATCTTTAAATGCTTACATGAATAAATTAGAGAAAAAGGAAGTCAATGAACTAAATATGCCACTAAAATCATAAGAGAACGAAAAAATAAAAAACCACCAAATAAATACCAAATTAGAAATTCTAAAAGTTAAGTAGAAATAAATAAAATCAAAAGCAAGAAAACGATTGGGCTAATAAATAAAACCAAGAGTAAGTTTTAGGAAAAAACAAATAAAATTGATAAATATCTGGTTAATTTGATTAAAAAAAGAAAGAATAAAACCAAATTGCTAGTATCATAAATGAAAAATGTGAACTCACCACCAATGAGGAGAAAATTAAAGTTAAATTAAATTCAGAATTATTTTACCAACTCTATGCCAATAAATTTGACAATCTGATTGAAATGTATGAATATGTGCAAAAATATAAGTTGCTCAGATTAAATGAAGAAGAAATAAAAAAAAAACCTTAATAACCCTATCTCAGAAAAATAAATTCAACAAGTCATTATGGAACTCCCTAAGAAAAAATCTCCAGGGCCAGATGGCTTCACAAGTGAATTTTATCAAACAGTTAAGGAACAATTGGTTCCAATGCTATATAAACTCTGGAAAAAATAGGTGCAGACAGAACTCTACCTAACTCTTTCTATGGTACCAATATTATGCTGATACATAAACCAGGAAGAGTTAAAACAGAGAAATAAAATTATAGACCTATCTCTCTGATGACTATATATGCAAAAATCTTAAATAAAATCTTAGCAAAAGCATTGCAACAAGTTATCACCAGGATAATACATTATGACCAAGTAGAATTTATCCCAGGAATGCAGGGTTGGTTCAATATTAGGAAAGCTGTTAGTATAATAAATTATATCAATAACAAACCAATAAATAACATATGATTATATCAATAGATGCTGAAAAAGATTTTGACAAAATAAAGCACCCATACTAAAAATATTAGAGAGTGTAGGATTAAATAAATTTTTCCTTAGAATAATAAGCAGTATCTATCTAAAACCATCAACAAGCATTATATGCAACAGTGTTTGGGTAGAGACATTCCCAATAAGTTAAGAGGTGAAACAAGGATGCCCATTATAATCACTATCATTCAATATAGTATTAGAAATGTTAGCTTCTGCAATAAGAGAGAAAGAAGAAATTGAAGGAACTAGTATAGGGAAGGAGGAGATAAAATGTTCACTCTTTGCAGATGACATGATGGTATACCTAGAGAATCCCAAAACAATTATCTAAAAAACTAATAAAATCATTAGCAACTTGAGCAAAGTAGCGGGATATAAATAAATCCTCATAAATCCACAAAATTTCTATATATGACTAGCAAGATCCAGCAGAAAGAGCTAGAAAGAAAAATCCTATTCAAATTAACCTCAGAAAATATAAAATACCTGGGAGTCTGCCTGCCAAGGCAGACTCAAAAACTTTTGAAAACAATTATAAAACACTTCTCACAGAAATAAAATCAGATTTAAATAACTGGACAAACATCACCTGCTCAATTATAGGTTGAGGTAATATAATAAAAATGACAATTCTACAAAACTAAACTACTTCTTTAGTGCCATATCAAATTAAATTTCCAAAAAAATATTTTAATACGTTAGAAAAAATGTAAGTAAGTTTATATGGAGAAATAAAAAGTGAAGAATTTTCAGTGACTCAATGAAAAAAAGTGCAAAAGAAGTTGTCTTAGCTTTACCAGATTTTTAGTTAAATTATAAAGCTTCAGTCATCAAAACTGTCTATTTCTTGGCTAAGAAATTGAGTGCTGGATTGGTGGAATAGTACAATAGAAGGAAATGCTTATAGTAATCTGCTGTTTGACAAATCCAAAGAGTCCGGCTATTGCAATAAAAACTCTTTCTTTGATAAAATTCTTTTGGAAAATTGGAAGTTAGTATGGAAGAAACATGGATTAGACCAACACCTCACAACCTATACCAAGATAAGATCAAAATGGATCCAGGATTTAGACATAAAATATATTATAAGTAAACTAGAAGATCATGAAGTGGTATAGCTGTCAGAACTATGGGAAGGGAAGGAGTTTATATCCAAGAAAAAGATGGAGAACATCATTAAAAACAAGCTAGACAATTTTGATTACATTAAAGTGAAAACCTTTTACACAGACAAAACTACTGTAACCAAGATCAAAATAAATGTAGCAAATTGGGAAAAAAATTTTACAACTACTATTTCTTACAAACGACTCATTTCTAAACTATATATAGAGAAATGAATCAAATTTTCAAAAATACAAACCATTCCCCAATTGATAATTGGTCAAATGATATGAAAAGGCAATTTACAGATGAGGAAATCAAAGTGATCCATAGTCATATGACAAATTGCGCTAAGGTACTGCTTATTAGAGAAACACAAATTCAAGGACCTCTGAGGAGATTAAGAAAAAGGGTAAAAACATCACTTGTATGAACATATTCATGGCAGCTCTGTTTGGGTAGCTAAGATTTGGAAATTAAGTGAATGTCCTTTAGTTTGGGTATGGCTTAACAAACTGTGGTATATGTGTGTCATGGATCACAATTGTTTTATTAGAAACCAGGAAGGATGGAAATTAAGGGAAACTTGGAAGGATTTGCATGAACTGATACTGAGCAAGATGAGCAAAACCAGAAAGACAGTGTACACCCTAACAGCAACATTGGGATGATGATCAACCTTGATGGCTTGCACATTCCATCAGTGCAACAAAAATCAGGAACAATTTTGACCGTCTGTAAGGGAGAATAATTGTGAAGGTTGAACAAAGAGCAAAGACTATTACCTTCAAATTAGGGAGAAATGACTGTTATCTTATGTAATTTTGCTATTTATTATACTTTTTTTCTTCCTTAAAGATATGATTTCCCTCTCATCACATTCAACTTAGATTCAATGTATACCATATAAACAATGTAATGACTAACAAACTGCTTTATGTGGGTAATTGGGGGGATGAGGGAAGCAAGAAGGGGGGGGAAGTTGTAAAATTCAAAATAAAATCATTCCAAAAAATGATAACTAAGGGTGGAAATAAAACATAGGAAATATTTCAGTTCATGTAATATTTATTTACTGTCAAATTTGCACAAATACATTCATTTTAAAAGATAGAACTAAAGTTGGGATGTAATATATGCTTACATATATATGTATATGTATATGCATATATTATATATATATATATATATATATATATATAAACATTAGTTAGTAGAAAGACTATCTGCTGTTTATCATTTACTGTCATATGTAGCTTTTTATAATCCCAGGCACCACAACATACCTGGCCCTTCTATACTCCACCATCGAATTCCGTTCAAGCTTATGTTTATTGCTTTCATGACAAAATCTATCCATCTCATCCTCTCATATCCCCTTTTTCCTTTACTTTTCAATCTTTCCCAACCTCAGGATCATTTCCAATGAGTCCTTATAGTTTGTCAAAAACAAGAAATTTATTTGAATGAACAATTTTTACATCAATTGCCTATAGGGACTAAATAGAGAACCTTTAATCCTATCTCAATGAAGATCTTTTTTTTTCCTGTGGAGAGATAAATATTATTGTTAGTGGTCTTGAAATTTGGATGAGGAGTAATAGTTTTTAGTTACAAAGTGCTTGAAGGTTTTCAAAATGTTTTTCTCACAACATCTCTGTGAGGTCAGTATTGGAAAGAATGGTATTCTTGTTTTACAGATCAGGAAACTGAAGCCCAGGCAAGTTCAGAGATATATCCAGGATCACATATTTGGGTGAGGGTCACAGTTAGAATTCAAGCCTGAATCCACTTACTTTTCAGTCCAAGATTCTGCTCATCTTACAATTAAAGCTACTAGAAGATTCCTATTATGAAGTGCCTTTCACAAAATATGTTGCTTTCAATAACATCTAATGCATAATTAATGTTCTATTCAATACAGAAATTGGTTATAGTGGTTAGTCCATGGTGTACTAGGAGGAGTACTATTCTGCTCCTAGGTCAAGGGCAACCTCAAGGGCATTGAAGAAGGGTTGGGATGGCTGCTTATAATAACAAGAAAATACAGGTAAACTATGTTTCAGTAAAGAGATCCATAGTTCTAAAACAAGAAAACACAAAGCAAGCAAAATTCTTTGGGACAAGTGAAAGAGGCTTACTTGTAATGGAATGTGTGTAATTACATGAATCTGCAAAGAGAACGAACAACCACCCCCCCCCCCCAGAAGTTTGTGGTGTTCTTTTAAGATTCTAGGGAAACCCTGATGAATAATGGAAGATAGATTTGAAGAAGGTGTAGGTTTGCTGGAAAGAAATGTTAAGATAAAACATGTTAGTTTTATTCTGAACTCTGGTCATTATCTGGTTTTCATGCCAAAGGGAAGGCAATGACACCCTTTACTCTTAGGTTTCCAAGCTCAGGCAAAAGTATCAGTTGCCTCTATAAAAACTACCTGAAATAGAAAAGAAAATTACCAAAATTATGTTACCAAATCCCTTGCTGAATCTGCCAATGACTTGATACATACTGTTTTAGCTATTATAGGAAAATATTGTGATTAATATTAAACTATGTTTAATAGGGATATGACACAATTGCTTGAAATCACTGCATAATATAGGAAATGCTAATTAAAACTTCTCAAAGGTTTCACCTGACATCCAGCAAATTAGCAAAGATGATAGAAAATGAAAATGGTCAGTTGCAGAAAGACTGACACACTAATACACTGTGGGTGAAACTGCAAATTAGTGCAAATATTCCAAGAAGCATTTGGAAGCAGGCACTAAAATGTCTAGATTCTTTGCAAATCACAAAGCCAAATATAGATGAACTGATGCAAGATTAAGTTAGTAGTACTTTGAAAATAATATAAACTACAACAATGAAACTAGAACCATAAAATGAAACTGAAAGCTATGTAATATAAAAGACCAAATTTCACCCTGAAGGAAAATTATGAGACTACAACACCCGCCCTATTTTTTTTTCAGAAGAAATTCAACTATGTATATAGAGAACACTGAATATACTAGTGAACTTGATTGTTATTGATTTATATACCTACCCAGAGATCATAACACAGATGTGACCTATCATAGATACCTTCACAGGTACCTAGAAGAAAATAAACATGTCTTATAAATTCCCCATTGTTCCTCTTTAGAAAGGAGCAGGCAAGGTCAGACTTAATACACAGAGAAGAAACACCAATATCAGAACACCACAATTATCTGTCTTTCAAATTTTATTGCAAACAAATCCCTTTATCGACTCTTCATTCCAGTTGAACTAGACAGAATTTGTTGCTACATTTCTGCCTCCCTGCACTTATATAATAATTTTCCAAAATGGAGATTCACTCTCTTTATTGTAACCTTCTGTAAGTCACATCATCCTTCAATACTCACCTCAGCAGTCACCTCCTGTAAAAAGTCACCCCTGATCTTCCAGCTGTTAGTCACTTCTCTCTACTCAAGAGATAATGCTTCTCCTTGCACTATATGTGCTTGCTGTGCACTCCTAGTTAAATATAAGCACATTGAAGGCAGGGTAGACTATTTTATTTGCATTCTTTTATTCTCAGTATTTTCACAGGGTCTTACATTAACATATATTCAGTTAGATCTGTTATTTTCATTGACCTGGAAGATCTCTCCTATGATACATATTACAAACCATTTGTGTGACTCTTTTTTTTTGTCCTAAATATTAGCCATTGAAGACTGATGTAACAAATTGAAGCCTTCCTTGTTTTTTGCATTCCTGACATCATAAATAAACCGATATTGAGGGATGCCCATCAATGGGGGAATGGTTAAACAAGTTATGGTTTATGAATATTATGGAATACTATTGTTCTTTAAGAAACCATAATTGGTTGGACTCTAGAGAAGCACTAAGGGAGTAGAACTAAGAGAACAATGTTCACATTAGCAACAGCATTATGAGATGATCAACCTTGATGGAAGAAGCTCCTCTCAGCATTTCAGAGAGCTAGGACAAACCTGTCAGACTGACTTTGGACAAAGCTATCCCCATCCATAGGAAGAAAAATAAAACGAAGCAAAAAAAAAAAAAAAATCAACCCTCCAAAACCTTTTAGAATATGTTGAACACTGCATTTGCTTTTTAAAAGAAATTCTCTTATATACTTCTTTCCCTTAATCCTAATTCCTCATAATGAAAATGACTAATCTGTAAACATGTTTTTGTTTGTTTTTTGCAAGGCAAATGGAGTTATGTGATTTGCTCAAGGTCACATACCTAGGTAGTTATTAAATGTCTGAGCTCACATTTGACTTCAGGTCCTCCTGAATCTAGGGTGGGTGCTCTATGCACTGCACCATCTAGCAACCCCTGTAAACATGTTTAACACAAATGTGCATGCATAATATTAGCCTGTTATCTGCTGAGGGGTGGGGGTGGGGAAGGAGGGTGGAAGGATATTTTGTAACTTAAATATATATATATATAGTCATGTGCATGAATGTTGGAAAAATCTTTTATCATGTGTTTGGAAACATAAAAATAAATAAAGAAATGAACAAAGAAACAAATAAGTAAACCAGTGTACCAGTAGGACACTCGGATCCTCATCCTTTTAAAGAGTCAGTCCATCTTTATCTTCCTAAAATTTCTTTGGTGATATCTTTTACTTGTGTTCTCCTTCACAGTTATTCATTATGTATACAATTTTCTTGATCACACTTACCATGTACTTATACATTGTTAAAATTATTTGGAGACTTCTACATAACATCTTGCTGATATTCCGCAACACAATTTAAATGTTAGTTTTATTATGAAATTTGGCATTAGTGAGTAAATCTTCTATTTAGTAGGCATTTAATTAATATTTATTCATGCAAATTGCATTTAATCTTATAGCTTTCACTAAACAGAATCTTCCCTGTCAGTTCTTAACTTCTTTACTCTCCTCATACTTTATGTATTATAAATCTCACAAAAGATAAAGAATGTGCCCAAGATGACAGTAAATGCCAGAAATAGAATAGGAATTCAGGTCATCTTGATTATAACACTAATAATTTTAACACTAAACTAATTTAGACACATAGAGGCTAAGGTATCAGTTGCTTACTAGTCTTCAAAACATCAAATAAAAAGATAATGTAACCTTACTGACTGTTAAAATATTTTGAAAATACCTGTTTCTCAGAGCACAGGCCCAGCAAACAAAACAATCCTTTGCATTATTGATGATCTCACCCTGTGACAGTGTGCTGCTTTGACCAGCACCAGATGTTCACAAAGAGATTTATGACTTTAAATCCCCCATATTATAATTTATATATGCTAACCTCATTCATCTGGTCAATTTAGTCAAGTTGTTGAACTAATTTTATGTATTTTAAGAAAGTACACATTCTGTTTTGAATTTATAATTAAAAGATATGTAATGAAACAGGCTTACAAGTAATGTTAATGCAGACCTTAATTATGCAAAATTGTGTCTTTTTTCAAAAGTTCTGGCTTGCACTCATACCTGTACATTCTATAACTAGATACAGGAAGATTAGAAAGAAGGATCTGGTACTTTTTAAGAGAGGAGATTGTTGTTAATTGTGCTGAATGGAGTTTTAAAAAAATAATGCTTGATAAGATCTGGGAAGGCATGGTAGAGAGAAAATCCAATGTAGAAATAGAACTTCTCTCTCACCCCAAACACTTGTATTTTCTAAGTGTATTTCTTGGTCCCTATTTCTGGGTTGTATATCAAGAAATTTCTGCCTATGGTAAAATCATAATTATGTGTGTAGTAAACTTTGCCTAAGATGCAGCATTGTATCATGAGTTCATAGGCTATTGGGTCATTCAGGAGTTACAGTGAGTGGTGAGAAAATTCCTTCCTCCCCTCAGGGAGATGTTGACTATGGGGTACAGGCAACAGTTCCTTTAATATAGATGTCAAAGACTCAAAGGAAGTAAAGCTGTGTAGTGAACTTTTAATGGGAATGGTTTCTTTTTAAAAGAGTGGAGACAGCTGACTTTTTGTATGAGTGGCTTATGATTGTATAACAGTTTCAATAATGTGTCTCTTGAAGTCTGGTTTCATAAACTACACTCTGAGCATATTTCCTTTTGGTTTATTATTGGAAGGGAAATATGATTCAAACTAGGAGATTGTCAGGAGTTCTTGTTGGGATTACAACAATTCTATTTTGTTTAATATCTTTTAATTATAAACATATGACCAAAAGGACAAAATCTTGGGGTAAAGAGGGAGGCAGGCGCTCTTGCTTCTATGAATACCTCTTTACTCAAGTGTGGTGATACTCACCTGTTATTTTTGTTATTTGGGCTCATAGATACACTGAGTCTTTCACCAAGATACTGAGTCTCTAGGAGTGGGAGAGTGATATGCTGTCTAAATAGGAATGAATAGCCAAGAACACAGTCACAAATGAATAAAGCAGATGAGAGTTTTTCTGCTTATCAACAGATAAGTGTAAGTGACTGTAAGTGACTCCTGTACTTCTAGACTGTGTTAGATAAGTAGACTACCTCTCTAATACAAATAAAGCAAAATAGGAAAATTACTTAATTATCTGTCACCTCAGCATGCATCCCTTGGAAAATTTATCTGACATCTCTCAAACCTCAATTTATATGGGATTTATCATTTTAAAAGTGAGTTACATTAAACCTTTTCATTGTGAGGATGTTTTGTAGTTCAAAAATTATGAGATGCAGGAATATTTTGTATAAAACTAGTGGGAAAGAAAATTGTGATTTATTTTCTGTTGTTTCACTGAGCCTGAACTAAACCAAAAATAACACTAGCAACTTTTCTCCTCCCCTGTTTGCAAGATATAAAACACAGAGTCCTTTGGAATTAAAAGAGAAAAATGTTTTCTGCCTTTTTCAGCTTTATATATCTGAAGTATAAAACTGTAATCCAACTCTACATGAAGTAGTGTTCAATTCAGGTTTTTTTGGTAGTTGATAAACTTATTCTTGTGACAACTCTATATAATTAATATTTACACTTTGTTCATTACAATATAGAGAAAACAAGAAAACAAAGCAACATTAAAGTGATTGAGACTTATAGTACAATCAACCTTAGACTAGTGGTTTAGCATTTGTAAACAAAAAAGGATTGTTTTATATTTTAACTTCAATAATTTAGTACCTAAGGTTTCCATTATTTTTATCTCTTTTTTGACCTTTTAAAGTTGTCTTCTTTTTTCCCAATTGTAGTAATAGTTTTTCATCTATTTTCTACAGAACTTTTTATTCGAGACAAATCTCCCTTATTTCTTTGAATTCAACATATACATTATTCCTTGAGGGGTAATAATATCCCAATTTCATTCTTAGTACACAATTTGTTTTACCATTTTACAACCACTGTACACAAAATTTGTTTTTATCTTTTTGCTATTATAAATTCTATAGCTCTTTATATGTTTGTAAAGACATTCTTTTCCTTGTTGTTAATTGCTTCCATGGAGTAGAAACTCAAAACTAAAGCTAGTTAATTCATAAGATGACAAAAGGATGGTGACAATTTTTAGATGGGTTGTTAGGAGCTGAAATTTAATTAAAATAATTTTAAAATCATTTCATTGGATTAAAAATTGCACAGAAAATAATTTGCAATAGTGTTCCCTTCCACTCTGAGATACTGAGTTCTTGGACATTTAACAATCTATAATCATAATGTGATTCAAAGTTTGATATAATAGCCTAAAAATACAATTCAATGGGTGTCTGTTTTTTGCTCAGATCATCTAGGTTGGCATCTCCCTATATGTTAAGGCTGGAGGTATGCTTCCCAGAGAATTAGGTAAGTAAAAGGTTTTGAAGATCCTGGAGCTTGTTTCTGTTATATTTGGGCAGTTCATTGCTCAGCTAACTATTTGGCAAAGGGGAGCCTCTCTGAATGCTTTGGAGGTGTTTAGAAAAGCCTCTGTTTCATCTACTTCTTTTATTTTATATTGTATTGTATTCCATATTGTCTTCAGTTGCAGTCTATTATTGGACTAAAGGGATGAAAGTTGTATAGTAAAAACTGGGAACTTGGAAGACCCACTTAGACTTCCCTTTCCATATAGATGCAGGAAGTGAAGCTACCAACTTTGAAATACCAAGACACAAGAATCAGAGATTCATAATCCAGGTGAGGTTTTATATCCAATGAAGCTCATACACCTAAGAGCAAGGAATAATTTTTAACAGTTAACTCTGGAATCTTTAAGACTCTTAAAGAACATAGCAGAAGAAGGCTTCAGGAGAAAGAATTCTATAAAGATAGTAGAAGAAGTAAGAAAATTCGGGCAGCTAGGTGGCAATGGATAAAGCACCGGCCCTGGGGTCAGGAGTACCTTGCTTCAAATCTGGTTTCAGACACTTAATAATTACCTAGTGTGCGATGTGACCCTGGCTGCCTTGCAAAAAAAAAAAAAAACCTTAAAAGAAAAAAGAAAAAGAGAAGTAAGAAAATTCTAAGCTCTCCTAATTTTCTCCACAAAATCAAAAAATCTTCACAGGGCAAACAGAGAGTAGCAAAAATAAACAAGAATAGAAGAAGAAAGGTGGTCCTTTTGGAATAACCCAAGAAGATTCTAAGAACCCAAGAAGATTCTGAGAACAATCCTGGGACCAAAGTTCTGAAACCTCTATGATAGGTCTCTGAAGTAGCAAGAGGCAAACCCTTGGAGCTGCTTGGTTTCGGGTAACCTCTTCTTCAGGAAAAGGAATTTTCACCTCCTCAACACTGTGGGGAATTGGACTTCTAAGCTAAGGAAAGAGTACCTCTGCTGATAAGAAACATCACAACTCACTGAGAGGGTGAGACTTGGTCCTTGGCAAGATTGCACCAGCATTCTCCTGATAAGTGCAGAGGCAATGTCATAAGATATTGCAGATTGTGAATACTTAACAAGAGAACTGAATTCTTGATCTTAGTTCCAGATTACAGGGGAGACTTGAAGGTTATAGTCACTGGAGGATTCTCAGGGAGTAATATTATTCCCAGCAAAGTGAAGGACCCCCAACTGTAGGTTGGAGGGGAAAAGGAGTAGAGAAGGTGGGACACCACAAAACTTCAGAGGACAGAGGCACCCTTTCCCAAACTGTAGGACTAGAGATGAATATAATAATAAACCTAAAAAAAATTAATTCAACAGTATAAGGAGAAAGAACCCAATCAAAGAGAATTACTGTGGGAATAGAGAAGATTAAGTTCCATTTTCAGAAGAAGATGCTGAAATGAAAAAGCCTTTCCTACCCAATAGAATAATGTTAATTGACTACCTACTCAAAAATAATTTTAAAAGAACTCAAAAAAGACTTCAAAGATCAAATGAGAATGATTAAAGAAAAACTTAAAAAATATATACAATCAATGAAAAACAAGAAGATTATATAAAGAAAGTAAATGAACTGGGGAAAAAAAACCCAGAATCTCAAGGAAGAAAAGAACTCTGAAAATCAGAATATGTCAAGAGAAAACCAATGAAGTAATGAGACCAAGACATAATAAAACAAAATATTATGGATGAAAAACTAGAAGAGACTATGAAACAGTTCATCAAAAAAACAATCTTGAGAACAGATCAAGAAGAGAACACATAAGAATCATTTGAATAGAAGATTATGATTTAAAAAATCATTGAAACAGCAATACAAAAATTACCTTGAAATGTTAGGGAAAGAGAGGAAAGTAGAAATAGGAAAAAAATTAATCACCACCCAAAAGAAATCCTAGGGTGAACTTGTAAATTTCATACTGAAACTCCTAGGTTAAGGAGAAAATATTAAGAATAACAACAAACGCCCCCCACAAAAAAAATCAAATGTGGTAGAACCACAATTAAAATTGCACAAAACTTAGCAGTGACTGCATTAAAAAATACAGGTTTTAGAATACTAGAAACTGAATAGCAATAGAATTGAATTTGCAGCCAAATTATCATACCAAGAAAATTTAAGCTTATTTCTGAATGTAAAAAAAAAGGTATTCAATGAATCAACAGAGATTCAGGATTTTGTTGCATAAAGAACTGATCACATTTTTTCTTTTTCTTTTAATTTATTTTTTCATCATATGCACATGTATATTTTTAAATTATATAATTTCCATCCACTCTCCCTTCCCACCCACCTTGCCTCAGCAGTGAATGGTCAGATTAGCATTGTACATACATATTTTTGATTAGTTATTTTTGGTATGAGGAATTGGGATTAAGGCAAGGAGATACATGAGATAATTTTTATAGTGTTCAAAAGATTCTGAAGGGCTCTTTTTCTTCTTCTGGATTGGGATAACATTGTCCATTGCCTGGCTAATAGAGTTGCCCTAGCTCACTGAACTGCAGAGGGGAGATGCCTACATTAAGGCTAATCATCTCACAATGCTCCACTAGAGTCTGACCACTTATGGTTTCTTAAAGAACAATAATATTCCATAATATGCATGTACCATAACTGGTTTAACTATCCCCCAATTGATATACATTCCCTCAATTCCCAGGTCTTTGTGAAAAAAAAAAACTGCTATGAATAATTTGGGACATGTGAGACATTTCCTATTTTTTTTATGATTTATTCTGTCTATAGACCTAAAATTGGAATTTCTGGGTAAAAAGGAATGAACATTTTTATTACTCTTTGGGCATAGTTTCATATTGCTGAGCATAAAATTCAACAAAATTACTAAGAGAAATGCAAGGTAAAAATCAAAGATTAACTATGTGGGACACAACAAGGATACATTGTTTACTATCTATTTGTGGAAATAAAAATCATATTCTAAGATTGTTATTAGTAAATGGGTAGTTTGAAGGAAGGATTGGGGAAGGACTGATTAGGATGGAATTCTTAAATGTAAAATGGGATAGAAGATTTTATATAAATGAGATGTGGGAGGAAGAATTGATATAGAAGAATTATAAGAGGAAAGAGGACTGGTAGATCTGGAAACCTGCTTTCATCAGGAATGAATTAAAGTGGGTTATGACTTATTATTTTGAATTTAAGTTTAAATTAGAACAATAATAATGTTTTGTTCTTCATTCTTGAAGAAAATCATAACAACAAGTGGATGATTCCATGATAAGCATCAAAAAAATACACCAAGAAAAAAAAGTCTTTATATAGTATATTTTAATTTAAATTAAATTACAATGTGTAATCATATGTGTGTATGTATTTATAAAAGTATTTTAAATTCAGAAATAAATAAGAGGAGAGGATAGAGAGGCTGTAGAATAGGAGGGTGAGGGAATAGGAAAAATGGGTATATAGAAGTGTATGCAGATTAATGGGGAGGGGAATATAGAAGGGTGTATTAGGGAGAGATTCTTGTCAGTTGGTAAAGGAATAAGATGTCAAGATAGTGAGTAGAAGCAAAGTAGTGAGAAGGGTTTGTTGCTTCCAGGAAATAGTATAAAAATCAGACATATGAACCAAATATATTGATATTTATGAATATATATGTATATATAACTATCTTGTGTCTGTAAGCAGGTGTGTGTTTATATGGATATATATATATAGACATACAACAACAAATATATATATATATATGTGCTTGTGTACATGAGCACTTATGTACAGGTGCCTATATATGTTCATATATATATATATATGTATATATATTTAATATGATATATGATATATGATGTATGATATAAACTGTACAGCAGAGAATGGAAGAAGCATTAAGGGAAACAAAGATGGATATTTAAAAATTATATTATATGCTTTCTTGAAGAAAAAATATTGTTTAATTTTATGAATCCTCTCATGTTTTGTTCTGTGTTCGATCATATTTTTATTTCTTCATATTTAATTTTAAAATAAAAACAACAAAGATAATAATAATTAGTCTCATTTGCTATTTGTGCTGTATCTAGACATGAATGTGATGGGACCAATGTTATACATGAAATGAGTCAAATCTTTGAACCTAATTTCCTCCCAGCTCCCTATTCTGACTAAGATGGCATACAGAGAGTCATGAACTTGGAGTGTTGGAGTAAATATTTGTGTATATGTTCTCATAACTTTGAAATAAATATCACTTTAAAAAGTTACTAGGGACGTCCTAATAGAGAAAACGTACACCTCCAAAATCAGTCAGGATACCATAAAGATCTCAGAAAGTTATTGCCTGCATGTTTCTGAGAGAATGAGGCCATTGACTTTTTACTCTGTAACTCTATACTACATTTAAGAAAACAATTAAATCAAGGGAGATAATCATTCCATGTTAATTTGCATTTTTCTGATTGTTTTTAATTTTAGTATTTTTGGTGGGTATTAGTGATTTGTATTTTTTTAGATATTCAGTCACTATTTATTGGTAATTATTCATAGATTATTAAATCTAGATAGATACTGCATGTTAGACTTAGAAAAAGTGGTTTTCCTCACTTGGATTTTCAGTAGCAGGAATATCAAGAACAACAAAAAAAGCAGTAACAAAAAAAACAACTCAATGCTAAATATTTACTATATGACAAGCATTATATCATGCCAAGGGAATACAAATAAAATTAAAAAAAATCTCTGTGTTCAAGGATTTCACATGCTAATAAAAAAAAAAACACAGCATCAAGCTATGTATATAGATGAATATGGGGTAAATTGAGGATAATTTTAGGATGAAGATAATTTGAAATATTTTACCTTTAGGAGATCTCTATGAAATTAATCTCCATGAGTTCTGGCCAAGATGGCGGACAGAAGCCAGGCATTGTGCTAAATTATCCTGGTTTCCCCTCAGAAATAATTTGAATCATTCCTCTTAAGAATTTCGATCTACAAAATACAGAAAAAGAAGCTAGGAGAACATCTACCCATGAGGTCTGTCTCCAGGGAGTGTGGATGAACTGAGGAAAGAGAGCAGAAAGCCAGTGCAGGGGTGGCAGGGTGAGTCCCAAGGACAATACTAGAATAGCCTCAGAAGCTTTTGCTGTTTGAGAGCAGGCAGGAGAACTCCAGCATGGCAGTTAGACATCTATCTGGTCAGCTCAGCTGATCTGAAAGACCAGAACTGTGAGCCCTATTCAGCAGAACCCCCTTGTTTCTAGTTGAGTCCTGTTCCCCCCATCCCTATGGGGGAAAGTGGCTCTTTCTAGAACAAGGATAGTTACAGCCCTATGACCACCACCCTCAGGCTCAGGTGTGGGCAGCAAATCCCTTTCAGTAGAATAAAGAGAATAGCTATCTAGCCCAAGGGCACAGCATACATTGTTCAAGTATAACCAGGATAACTTTGCCCCCTCCACCTCCCAAGGCCTAGAAAGTGGACTACAAATCAATGTACCCCAGAGGAAAGGTCTAGCACTCCCTACTGCCTGTCCCGTTCAGAATTATTAAGCCCAGTGAGCTAAGTATCTAGGGATTTCAAAAAAACCTCTGTGAATCTGCACCTCGCCAACACAAAATCCAAGGAAAATGGAAAAAAAAGTCAGCAGAAAGGGGGGACCAGAGAAAGCTATCTTGAAGTCAAAGATCCTAAATCACAGAGCTCTGGAAAGAAAGACTTCTCAGAAGAGTTCAGGAAGGAGTTTAAAAATCAATTGGAAAAACTGAGAAAGAGAAAATTAACATTTTGCTATAAGAAAACAAAGCCTAGGAAAATACAATTGGACAAGAGCAAAAAGAAAACAATTCTCTCAAAATCACAATTGGGCAAATGGAAAAATCCTTCAAAAATAGAATTGTCCAGGGCAGCTAGTTGGTGTAGTGGATAGAGCACTGGCCCTAGAGTCAGGAGTACCTAAGTTCAAATCCATCCTCAGACACTTAATAATTACCTAGCTGTGTGGCCTTGGGCAAGTCACTTAACCCTATTTGCCTTGCAAAAACCTAAAAAAAATCAAATTGGCCAATTGAAAAAGGAGGTTCAAAAATGTAAATGAAGAAAATTCTTTTCTTAAAAAAAAGAAATTCAATCTATGAAAAGTAATGACTTCATGAGACAACAAAAAATTGAAAAAATAGAAGAAAATAGAAGCAAACCAAAATTTTTTCATTGACAAATGACACTGACCTTGAGAATAGATCCAAGAGAGAGGGAAGATAGCATGGAGGGGAATAAAGAGTTGGTAATTACAACTTTGAATGTGAATGTAATGAACTCTCCCATAAAAGATAAGCAAATAGATGGGTCAATTAAAAATCCAGACTCCTACTATATGCTGCTTACAAGAAACTGATTTGAAGCATAAAGGTACATGTAGAATAAAAGTAAAATATTGTAGCAAAATATATTTTCATTCAACTGAAGTGAAAACTGTAGGGGTAGGCATCCTTATCTCAGACAAATCAGCTACAAAAGTAGATCTCATTAAATGATATAAGTAAGGAAATTATATCCTATTAAAAGGAATCAGAGACAATAAAGGAATTTCAATAGGAAATATGTATGCATCAGGTGGTATTGCATACAAATTCTTAAAGGAAAAGTTGAATGAGTTAGAGGAAGAGATAGATAGCAAAACTCTACTGCTGGGAGACCTCAACATCCTTCTCTCAGATTTAGATAAATATAACCATATAATAAACAAGAAGGGAGTTAAGTAAGTAAATATAATGAAAACTGTTAGTATAATTGACTATATCAGTAACAACTAACAGACATCATATGACTATGTCAATAGATGATGAAAAAGCCTTTGAGAAAATGCAGCACCCATTTCTACAAAAAACACTGGAAAGCATAGGAAGAAATTTATTGTTCCTTATTATAATAAGCAGTATCTATCTGAAAACATTGATAAGTATTATATGCAATGGGGATAAGCTAGAGGCATTCCCAGTTAGATCAGAGGTGAAACAAGGATGCCTATTATCACCACTACTATTAAATATTGTATTAAAAATCTTAGCTTCAGTGGGCGGCTAGGTGGCATAGTGGATAAAGCACCGGGCCTGGAGTCAGGAGTACCTGTGTTCAAACCCGGTCTCAGACACTTAATAATTACCTAGCTGTGTGGTGGTCTTTGGAAAGCCATTTAACCCCATTTGCCTTGCCAAAAAACCCTAAAAAAAATCTTAGCTTCAACCATAAGTGAAGAAAAAGAAATTGAAGGAATTAGAATTGGGAAGGAAGACATAAAACTCTGACTCTTTGCAGAAGACATGTTGTTACACTTACAGAATCCTAAAAAATGATTTTAAAAACTACTAAAAAAATTAGCAACTTTAGCAAAGTTTCAGGATATAAAATAAACCCTTATACATTCTCAGCATCTCTTTATATTACTAGCAAGATAGAGCAGTAAGTGCAAGGAAGATATATCCCATTTAAATTAACTTCAGACGATATAAAATATTTGGGAGTTCACCTGCCAAGGCAGACTCAGAAACTCTATGAAAGTAACCATAAAACATTTCTCACACAAATAAAATAAAATTTAAATTATTTGGGCAAATATCAACTGCTCATGAATAGGCCAAGATAATTTAATAAAAATGACAATTCTGCCTAAATTAAACTAGTTATTTAATGCCTTACCATTCAAACTTCCAAAAAATTACTTTAATGAGATAGAAAAAAAATGTAACTAAATTTATATGGAGAAACTAAAGTCAAGGAGAAGGAGCAGAGGGAAGGGAGGTTGGGGGCAAAATTGTAAAATTCAAAACAATATAAAAATTAATTAAATAATTGCTTTTCCATCCTTAATGTAAATGCTATTATTTTTAATTCTGCAATACAATTCTCTGGAAATTTGATTAGCATATGATTCAATCTGTGAATTAATTTGTCTGTTTTCATAATTTTTGACATGACCCAACCATCATCATGATGTAACTTTCATTTATTGAGTGAGTTCTTTATATCTGTGGGAAAATAATTATATATATATATATATATATATACATATATATAAATCTATTATTTTAATAGATTAAAATAAATATTTGGAGGTTATCAAATATATTTTGAAACATTTCAGCATTTTATTTTCTGAGTTTTATTATCAATTACTAATATTTTTAACATACAACATTCCTCTGGTTATCTTCATAATCCTTTTTATTATTTTTTATAGATTTTTATAGGTAAATCATGGTTTCATTGAACAATAAAGATTGTTTTCTTATTTACAGATGTTTATTTCTTTAATTTATTTTACTCATTTCATTGCTATAACTTGTATAAATACATAAATGTTTAAATGTTCAATGTATAAATATTTATTCCTATGTGAATAGCATCCTGATGATTATGCCTACTGTTAAAACTAATTTCTGAATCAAGAAAAAATTTGAGGCTTTTTATTTTTTGAGTGAAAATGCTTTAGCAGTAAGGCTAGTAAGTTACCATTAAATCAGGTCAACTAATTCTTCAGCAATTAATGACAAGGGAGTTATTTGCAAGTTATATTTTAAAGCTTATTTTTTTATAATGGAAAAAGAACATAAAAATAGAAAACTTGTTTTTGAACATGATTTAATTGGAAAAGATAAATCATGTGACTAAGTTCCTTCTTCCAGGATTTCTTAACTGTTGACATCATCTGTCGAAGTTAGATTACTTCAGAAGTCCATTTCCTACAGGTGATGGATTTTTCAACCAGAATGCTCAATTTAAAGAGGAATGTGTGGTTTGTTGTTGTCACCCCCACCAATCTTCCAGCTGCAAAGATTCTATTATTCATCTAAAACTTAACTTTTAACTCAAGGTTGCTGGGTCAGGGGAGGAAACTTGCCCTCTAAGTCTGGAAAAAGTAACATTTAGCCAGTCCCCTTTTTTCCAACTTTCATAAAGGAGAACTTTGCTTTTAGTCATTGCCTCTATCTCCACCTGCTACAAATGGAAAAAAAAGCTTTTGTGAAGAGTCCTATAATTGTATTCTTATTTAATTCCTACAAAGAAATATATCTTCTTCTAAATTGTCTATTACTAAATGAGCAAATCTTATCAATTAATCTATTTATTAAAGCTATAAATAATCTAGACATGAGAGAATCTATGTTAGTTTGGCTTAATTATTAGGCTAGTTTTTTAACTTTTTTATTTATCTATTTTATTTATTTAGGCATCACTAAAATATTGTTGTTTTAAGAATAAACATAATTCCCAATCCCCCCACAAAAATTTAAAAAAATTCATGAGAATTATAGTGAAAGAAAGAGAAAAATACTGTGCTTCAGTATGTGTTCCAATACCATCAGCTATATCTCTGGGTTGGATCACATTGTTTGTCATATGTTCATCAGGTAAGTTACTTTCATATTTTTCAACAGTTTATGTTGCTGATTGTAATTCCCTTCATCCATTCCTCCCCATTATCATTTATTATATTTTCTCTATGCTTTCACTTTGTTATTCAAAAATGTGCTATGGGGCAGCAGAGTCAAGCAGTGGACAGAGCACCGGCTTAGGGGCTAGGAGGCCCCAAGCCTTCACCCACCCCAGAAACCCAGCATCCACCAAGACCATTGTTCCTGGGCAGGCCACACAACACCAAAACCTTGAAAAATGTAAAAAAGTAAATGTTTTATATCTGACTATCCTATCCCATTATCTACTCTGTCCCCTAGCACCTACATACCTCCTCCCCTCCCCCATCTATGTTCTCTCCTTTTTCTTCTATTGAGTATGGATGCTGTTTTCTCTCTGTGCCATTTCCAATGAGAATGAAGGCTCCCTCATTCCCCTCTTCCATACCATTGCAAAAGCTATTTTTTGACTCTTTACATGAAATAACTTAGTCTAGTCCCTCTCCTTTCCTTTCTCCCAGTACTTTTCATTTTCATTTATTTACTCAATTATAAAAATATAGTATACCTTCAAATTCAGCTCTCACCTTAATCTTCACTATAAAAGCTCTTTCTAACTTCTCTAATAAATGAGAAGGTTCATATGAATATTATCTTTATCATCTTCCCATGAAGGAATACACACAGTTCTTCATCATTAAGTTCCTCATAATTTACCCTTGTCATCCATGCTCTGTATGCTTCACTTGAGACCTGTACTTGAAGATCAAACTTTCTGTTTAATCTGATCATTTCAATAGGAAAATTAGAAATTCCTCTGTTTCACTGAAAGTCCATCTTCTCCCTTAGAAGAGGATCAATTTTGCTGAGTAGTTGATTCTAGATTGCATTCCAAACTCTTTTGCCTTCCAGAATATTATATTCCATGCCCATGAACCATTAATGTGGATGCTACTAAGTCCCATATGATCCTGACTGTGGCTCCAATGTATATTTGAATTGTTTCCTTCTGGATGTTTATAATATTTTCTCTTAGACTTGGGGAAAATGGAACTTATCTATAACATTCCTAGGGGATTATTTTTTGGATCTTTTTCAGGAAGAGATGGATGGATTCTCTCAATTTCTATTTTTCACTCTTCTTCTGGGATATCAGGCTAGTTTTCTTGTAGAAATTCTTTAAAAATGAAGTCAAAAGTGGGTGGAGCCAAGATGATGGCATGAAAGCAGGAATTCCTGGAAACTAGTTCCACAAAAAAAACTCTAAAAGCCATCAAATTATGACTCTAGCCAAAATTTAGAAGGGAAGAAACCACAGAAAACTGAGTGATATAATTTTCAAGTCCAAAACAACTTAGAAGTTCCAAAGGAAAAGTCTTTTTCATTGGGACCAGGGTTGGAAAAAATTTCTGTGAGCCCAACTACAGCTGCTCCTGCAATGCAAGCACAGCCAGGCCAAGTGCCTAGATCCCTCTTTGGCACAGGTGCCAGTTTCCAGACCTCCTGGCCCAGGGCTCAAAGAGAACAGGTTGAATTGGGTGGTGATAGAACTCTACCACACTAGAATGAGTGCTGAGTGAGCTCCAGACTCAGAGCAGCCTTGCTGTGAGAACTTGTAGTGGGAATCAGGGAAGTCATCCTGCACCTTCAGAGCACAGCCCACAGATGGTAAGGGAGTCAGGGGAGACTCCAGAATTCTCTCTGCTCTCCCTGGGGCAGTAATAAGCTGTTTGCCTCCACTCAGATCCATGTTGCAGTTTGGGTTTCCATAACTCTATAGCCAAGCAGGGACCCCCCCCCCCCACAGCTTCAGAACAGGGAGGAGTGCCTGTGGTCATTCACATCTCAAAGCAGAGGCAAGAAAGCAGTCTGAGTCTCTCATAAGAAGCTGGAGGAATTAAAGTCCCAGTGGGGTATAACCAAATTACTCCAAATCCTAGGAAGTGTGGTGAATCAGTCATAGGCTGAGGAAATGAGCAAACAAAAGAAAAAGAAGAATCTGACCATAAGAAATTACTGTGGTCTCATAGAAGATTCAGAAGATGACAAAATTGAATCCTCTATTTCCAAAACCTCTAAGAGAAATAGAAAATGGGCCCAGGCTATGGATAAGCTCAAAAAGAACTGGAAAGCAAATAAGAGAGGGAGAGGAAAAATTGGGAGGATAAATGAAAACAATGCAGATAAATCATGAAAACCAAATCAGCAGCTTGGTGAAGGAAATACAAAACAATCCTGAAGAAAATAATATGTTAATAGCCAGTTTAGGCTGAATGGAAAAAAGCAACACAAAAGACAAATACGGAGAAGAATTCCTTAAAAACAGAATTGGACAACTGAAAAAGGTGATAAAAAAATGTTCTCTGAAGAAAATGATGCCTCCAAATATACAGTAGAACTAAAAGAAGCTGATGACTTCACAAAAATCAGGAAAAAATAAAACTATTCCCCAAAACCCTAAATTAGAAGAAAATATGAAATATCTCAATGGAAAAATAACAGACATCTGAACGAGATCCAGGAGACATAATTTAAAAATTACAGGGCTACATGAAACTCATGACAAGGAAAGGCATCTAGACTTCATTTTTGAAAATGTAATACAGCAAAATTGTCCTGAGATCCTCAAGCAGACGGTAAAATAGAAATTGCAGGAATTCATTGATCCCCTCCTGAAAGAAATCCAAAAAGAAAAAACTTTCAGGAATATTATAGCCACACTCCAGAACTCCCAAGTCAAAGAGAAAATAATAAAAGCTTCCAGAAATAAACAATTGAATTAATGAGACTCCATAGTCAGGATTACACAGGATCTGGCAGCATCTACATTAAGGGCTTGTAGGGATTGGAATATGATATTCCAGAAGGCAAAGCATCTTGGTTTACAACGGATAATCAACTTCCCAGAAAAACTGAACATCTTCCTTCAGGAGAAAAGATGATCTTTTAATGAAACAGGGGACTTTCAAACTTTCCTATTGCAACAACCAGAGCTGAACAGAAAATTTAATCTCCTAAATAGGCCTATGGTGAACCATAGCTCGAGTGGATGTGAAGGACTATGAGGAGCTAAATGATATTGAACTGCATGGGAAGAAGATACCAACTCATATGAACTTTCTCATTTATAAGAGCAGTTAGAAGGAGCATATATATAAGCAAAGCACAGGAAGAAGCTGAATATAATGGTATAATATAGTAAAAATATGGAGTCATGGGTGTTAAAAGAAGGTACTGGCAAGAAGGGAAAGGAGAGGAAGAAGGGGCTAAGATATTTCACCTAAGAATCAAGAAAAATCTTTTTAATGGACTGTAATGGGGAAAGGTGAGGGGGAATGAGTGAGCTTTCATACTCTTCAGAAATGGCACAGAGAGAAAATAACATATACACTTAATAGGGTATAGAAATCCATCTTACACTAGAGAAATATGAGAAGAAATGGATGGAAGAAGGCAGAATGGGGGAGGGAAGGGGGGAATAGGTTATAGAAGAGAAGAAAGATCGTGGGAGAGGGTACACAGATATAGCATACTTTTGAACAGGGACAGGGTGAAAGGAAAGAGCAAATATAATGAGAGTGGAGGGAAATGCAGCTAGTAGTAGCAACTGTAATAAAAAATATTGAAGCACTTTCTTTGGTGGATTTATAATAAAGAAAGCAACTCATCCCAGAGACAGTCATTGGAATCTGAAAACAGATTGAAGTACATTTTTTTCTCTCTCCATATTCTTGAGGTTTCTCATCTTCTTGGAGGAGAGGGAGGTTTATGTTTACTCTCATAACAAGATTAAAATAATAATAATAATAATAATAATAATATAAAATAAATAAACCAATTATATCTTAAATAAAAAAAATTAAAAAATAAAAATGAAGTCAATGCTCTTTTTCCTGATCATGAATTTCAGGTAGCCTAGTAATTTTAAATTATCTAACTTGGCTCAGTTTTCCAGGTCAGTTGTTTTTATCAGTGAGATAATTCACATTTTCTTCTGGTTTTTCATCATTAACATATTGAATTCTTGTGACTTGATTCCTCACAAAGTCATCAGCTTCCTTTAATGTAAAGTAGAGAATGATCTGTTTTTCTCAGAGACTTTTCTTATCTTATTTTCCATCTGGCTAATTCTGCTTTTTAAGTCATTCTTCTCTACATTAACTTTATGAGTTGTTTTATCCATTTGACCTAAACTCATTTCTAATATGTTGTTTTGTTCAGCATTTTGGGGGGGGGGGCGGGATTTCCTTGACTAAACAGCTAATTTGGTTTTCATGTTTTTCCCATTTCTCTTCTCAATTTTTCCTCTACCTCCCTTATTTGATTTTCAAAATTGTTTTGGAGGTCTGTCTGTCATACCCCTAGCCCAACTTTTATTTTTCTTGGAGTCTTTAGATGCAGAAGATTGAACCTTTTTCATCTTCTGAGTGTGTGTTTTTATCCTCCATGGGACCATAGTATTTGTCTATGGTCAGGTCACTTTTGCCTGTTTACTCATTTCTTGAGCCTGTGCCCTGGTTTTGGGGTGCTTCCTGAGCTTTTGAGTATTATTGGGACACCCTGACAAGGACCACAGTTCCTTCAAGATATTATGGGAGTCTCTAACAGCTCTCCTGCCTGTGCTCTCATCTTCAGAGGATCACAAGCACACAACTCTACCCTGGAGCTTTGAGGAGGATCCCAGCCCTATGGCAATGGGGGGGGGGGCAGACTGTACTCAGAGTTCTGAATATGGACAAAGCACCAGAGTTCTGTCCTAGAGACAGAGGAGAGACCTAGACAGTTGCCCCCCCACTCCCTTACCTGTTCAACCTGAATGTTCTAACAGAAACTGCAGGGGGTCTCCCTGTTGGGCTGCTCCACACACTGGAAACTGACTTATACGGAGATCCTTGCTGGGGGCTGCACACTTGTCTTTTGCTCTAGCAAAGGTTCCCCCACTGATCTTCCAAGTTTTTCTTGGTGCTGCCTGGGTTGGCCGGTCAGGTAACTACTTCTGCTATAGGAGCCAGCACTCCCAGGATCCAGGAGCACAGTAGGCTCTTCCTAGAAGGCTGGATGGAACTTCTTCACTCTGGCATGCTGATGCCCCCTCCAACCACAGAGAGCTGAGCATTCAGGGGATCTTGCATATTACCTTGGGCTGGAGAGTTGCCTCACTGGATCTGTTTATGGGTTCTGTCTCTTGAAAATTTAGTGCAATTTTAAGGTTTTTGAAATATTTTAGAGAGAGCCCCTAGAAAAGGATTTCCTGCCTCCTTTTTGACTCTGCCCCAGGGCAAGATTTTCTTGTTTTTTTTTTTTTTGGTTTTTTTTTTTTTTTTTAGTTTTTGCAAGTCAATGGATTTGCCCAAGGTCACACATATAGGTAATTATTAAATGTTTGAAGCCCGGTTTGAACTCAGGTCCTCCTGACTTTAGGGCCAGTGCTCTATCCACTGCACCATCTAGCTGACCAGGGCTAGCATTTGTTAAGAAGGGAGCTTAAGCCTATAATCAAACTAAATCCAAGCAATCAATAGTTATTCTCTTTTAATTATCAAGTCAAAAAAAGTGCCATTTTGAGCCATCCTACACACTATAATTCAGATACTCTATTTAAACATATCAGTATATAAGTATATTTTATGTAAGTATATTTTTTATTCTCCATTTCATTAAAAAAGTTTCCATTACTTATGGAAAAGAATTTGGGACAAAGTGAATAGAGAGCACAGGGCACTGAATTTGGAAGAATTGAGTTCAAATTTGACTTCAGAATTATTTTTGCTGTTACACGTCATTAAATTAGTGATTGCCTAATTTTTTAATTTTTAAAATGAATACATTAATAGAACTTATTTTCCTATGTGAATTTTTGTTTGTTTTTAAAAGTATTTATTAATTTTAACATTCATTAAAAAAGAGTTCTATGATTTTATCCTCCCATCCTTCTCCTATTCATTGAGAAAGTATACAATATTATTTCAATTATGTGTGAGAAATCATACAAAATATAATTCCATATTAGTTGTGTTATTAAATAAAGAAGAAAAAAGGTATACTACAATTTCCAGAGTTCATCATTTCTCTTTCTTGCCATGCATATTATTTTCATCATATGTTATTATCTTGATCAGATTAACTAAGTCTTTCAGAACTGATCATTACTGTTTTACAATGCTCTTTTTCTGCTTTATCACCACATGTAAATCTTCCTATTTTTTTTTCCTGAAACATCCTGGAAATAATTTCTTATAACACAATAGTATCCCTCTGTGATCATAAAGCACAACTTTTTTGGCAATTCTCCAACTGATCTTCATACTTTCAATAATAGATATGGGTCATTTTCCTTTTCTTTGATCTCTTTGAATTACAGACCTAGTAACATCATGGCTGAATCAAAGGCCATGCACAATATTTTATTCCTTTAACCTCATTTTCAAACTGTTCTCCAGAATGGTATTGATTTTTCTATATTAACTCCAACATTTATTATTTTCCCTTTTTTTGACATGTGATCCAATTGAATAAATATGAGGTGGTACTTCAAAGTTGTTTTAATGTGCACTCTTTACTTGACAATTATTTAGAGCATTTCTTTCAAGTGACTATTGATTTATTCTTCTGAAAACTGACTGTTTTTATCCTTTAATCATTTATCAATTTTGGAATTATCGTTATTTTTTTTAAATTCAGCTCAATCTCCATATATTGGGAAAAAAACAGAAATCTTTATCAGAGAAACTTGCTCTGAAGCATTTTGCCCATTTTCCTGCTTTCTTCTAATTTTGACTATCTTGGTTTAATAATTTTTTTTAATTTTAGGTAATCAGAATTAAATGTAATAAATTCTTCTGTTATCCTGAGAGATAATAAGTATTTTTCCCGTGTGTCCCTAATTAACTTAAGGTTTCATCCTTTATTTCTAAATAAATTACATATTTTGGCCTTACTTTGGTGTATAGTATGAGAAGTTAATCTATGCCCATTATCTGACATATTGCTTTGAAGTGATTACTTTCTAGAAATGTACTTTGCCCCTAACTGGAAAGGACATGGTAAATCCCTTACCCTAGGCACAAGACAAGTCATTATCCACAAAACAATCAATCCCTGTCCTTACCTGAAAGGAGTGAAACTTTGAGGTACCACCTCTCATGTTCTTATCCTTAATTACCTCATCTCTGCTCTCTGAGTTACTGTCCCAATCAATGTAGATCTAATTGCCTCATCTGCCTGCCCTTTTGAAAGTTCACCCTCTACTCAGCCGAATTGCTTGCCTTCTTTTGGAAATGAGATCTTAAATAATTCCATCCCACAAATAAGCTCTCATGCCCCTATATTCTTCATTACTATTTATTCCCTCATGATAGCTGCTATTTCTACTTCTATTGCTAAACTTTCTTTCCTTAACTTCTGCTAACCCCTGTAATAGCTAAATAAAATTTTAGTCACTAATGTTCTCTGGGGCATTGTGAAAATTTTAAGTAAATTCGTTCACATTTGCTCACACCCCTAAATTTTTAACTAGACATTTTATAACAACACAATGGTAATCTACCACTCTGTATTGTATACTTAATCTATTCCATTGATCTATCACTCTATTTCTTAGCTTTTGGCAATGTTTTGTGACAACTAGCACTTAGAAATATGATTTTAAATTCTGATCTACTAAGTTGCCTTCCTTGATATGTTTTTCTTCCATTCTTCCAATGGAAGAAATTTTGATATCGTTTACCATTTACTCTTCCAGATGAATATATTTTCGTTGTTCTAGATCTATAGAATTAGTCTTTGACAGTTTTATTGAAATAGAACTAAATAAGTAAGTTAATAATTAGAATTGGCAATCTTATTATATTGACTTGATAAACACAAGGGAGAATGAGTTATCTAGCATCACTTCCAAAGTTCATGATTGTATTCATATAGTCCCTGTGTTTGTTTTGGCAAAGATATTGCCATATTTTGTTTTTAATTTTTATAATGTCTGCAACTATTTTAAATGTAAATTCTCTTTCTCTTTTTCATTTCTGGGTTTTGCATTTAGAAACTAATAATTTATGAGAATTTATTTTATATCCTGCAACCTTACTAAAGGTGTTTACTGTTATAATTACTATATATGCCCACGTATAAAAGATTTTATTTATTTTGAATTTTTACAATTTTCCCTTAACCTTACTTTCTTCACCCTACCCTCTACAGAAGGCAGTCGGTTAGTCTTTACATTGTTTCCATGCTATACACTGATATAAATTGAATGTGATGAGAGAGAAATCATATCCTTATGGAAGAAAAATGAAGTATAAGCGATAGCAAATAGTTTTTTAAAAATAAAGACAATAGTCTTTGATCATTTTTCAAACTCCACAATTCTTTCTCTGGAAACAGATGGTATTCTCCATTACAAATATAAACAAAATTGCAACTAATTGATGTACTGATAGATTGAGCAAGTTCATTAAGGTTGATCATCACCCCCATGATGCTGTTAAGGTGTACAAAGTTCTTCTGGTTCTGCTCATTTTGCTCAGCATCAGTTCATGCAAATCCTTAAAGGCTTCCCTGAATTTTTACAATTTTTACCCCTCCTGATTTCTAATAGAACAATAGTGTTCCATCACACACACACACACACACACACACACACACAGAAACACACACATCTATATGTATATGTATATGTATATTTATATCTATTTATAAACATGGATAGATAGATACATAACAGTTTGTTAAGTCATTTCCCTATTGAAGGACATTCACTTAATTTCCAATTCTTTATCACAACAAACAGTGCTAATATGAATATTTTTGTACAAATTATGTTTTTACAATTTTTCATAATCTATTCATGGTACAGACCCAATAGTGGTATTACTGGATCAAAGGGTATGCACATTTTTTGTTACTCTTTGGGTGTAATTACAAATTACTCTCCAGAAAGGTTAGATGAGCTCCACCAACAATGTATTAGTGTCACAGATTTTCCACATGCCTTCCAACATTGATCATTGTCCTTTCTGGTCATATTGGCCAGTCTGAGAGGTGTGAAGTGTACCTCAGAGATGCTTGTTTTTTTTTTTTTTTTAATTTGACTCAGTTAGCTGTATATTTTAGAAAGGAATCCTTTGTCAGAAATACTGTTGTAAAGATTGTTTCCCAGTCTACTACATTTCTTTTGATCTTGTTTACAGTGGTTTTGTCTGTGCAAAAGCTTTTTGATTTAATGTAATCAAAATAATCATCTAGTTTGGTTTTAATGATATACTTTGGTCATATACTGCTTCACTTTCCATAGATCTGAAAGGAAAATTATTCCTTGATCTCCTAGTTTGCTTATAATTTTGTATTTTATGTGTAAATCCTGTATCCATTTAAATCTTATCTTGGAATAGTTTGTGAGGTGTTGGTCTAATCCAAGTTTCTGCCATACTAACTTCCTATTTTCCCAACAATTTTTATCAAGAAGAGAGATTTTATCCCAGAAACTGGATGCTATGAGTTTATCAAACAGCTGACTACAATAATGTGCTATTGCATCAAATCTATTCCACTGATCCACTTCTATTTCTTAGCCAATCCCAGACAGTTTCAGTGACTGATGTGTATAAGTCATAATTTTAGTTCTGGTAGGGCTAAGGTGCTTTCTTTTGCACTTTTTTCATTAAATCTCTGGAAATTCTTGACTTTTTAGTTCTTGATAGGAATTTGCTTACAATTTTTTCTAACATTAAGGTAATTTTGTGGAAGTTTGATTGCTAAGGAACTAAATATGCAGTTTAATTTAGGTAGAAACATCATTTTTATTATAATAGATTGGTTTATCCATGAGCTGTTAATATTTTCTCAGTTATTTAAATCTGATTTTGTTTGAGAACTGTTGTGTAATTATTTTCAAAAAAAAGTTTGTGGCTGGTCAGGATGGTGGAGAGAAGACAGGAAAACTGCTAAAGGTCATCTGATCTTCCCTCATAAATACTATGAAACAAACCTCTTAACAAAAATATGATCTACAAAACCCAGAAAGAAAAGCCAGATGAAGAACATCTACCTAAGGATTTGTCTTCCACAATTGTTTGTGAGTTTGGGCACAGAAGGCAGACTCTGCCAGGAGCAAAGGACCAGGTGAGAGCCTGAGAGTCTAGATTAACCTCTATTTAGTCTGATAAGCAGTGGTGATGGAGCCCGGCAGCCTGAGGGCCTGAGAACTGGAAAGGCTTGATCAGTGGCAGGACTAAAGCCTGGTCAGCCACAGGGGTATGGGCCAACTAGGGAGCAGTGGAATTGGTTGTGGTGCTGACAGTTTTGAGCTTGCTGGCAGAGCTGAAGGGAGAGCTCAGATGCTGGAGAGTTGCAGACAAGAATCACTGGGTTCTTCTTTTCAGGATAAATTCAGAGTCCATCCTTTCATTTCAACTGAAAACTCTTCCCAGAAGCAAAACAATTACAACCCACCTTCTGCCTCAAGCTAAGGCCAAGTAGCAGAACCAGCTCATCTGTGAATAGGGAGACCCTAGCATAGAGACCACCATTTATCAAAGATAAAAGTATTCAACAACTTCAAACACTCCTTCCAGGCCAAGGGAGAGGACCTCAATCAAGTTCACAGACCCTCCAGAGAAAGCAGCCAGCATCCCCTACTGGCCAGGTGCAAATATTACACTCAGTGAGCAAAACATCTAGCACGCACTAATGGCCAGCGGGAGATATCACACTCATTGAGCAAAACCTTTAAGGATCCCTACACCAAAATTCTGTGAACCAGGCCCTCCCCAACACAAGGGCTTAGAATAATGAAGAAATACCAACACAAAAGAAGGGCTATAGAAAAATTCTTGGAAGCAAAAGACACTAACTCAGAGAGACCAAAAATCTCTGAGGGGAATATGACTTGCTCTCCAGCACAGAAAGACCTCCTGAAGAAATAAGGAAGGACTTTAAAAATAAATTGGAAAATTTGGGAGAGAAAATTAACACCTTGAAACAAGAAAACAATTCTCTCAAAACTTCAATTAGTCAAATGGAAAATTCTTACAAAAACAGAATTGACTAACTGGGAAAGGAACTGCTAAAGGTAAATGAAGAAAATTCTTTGCTACCAAAAGAAAGGAGTCTGTGGAAACTAATGACTTCATGTGACAGCAAGGGTCTGTCAAACAAAAGCAAAAAATCTAAAAAAATAGAAGAAAATGTAAAATACCTCATCAGCAAAACCACTGACCTCAAGAACAGATTGAAAGGGACAACCTGAGAATTATATACCTGCCTGAAATCATTAAAGAGAGAAAAAAGCCTGGACTTCATGTTACAGGATTTAGTGATGGAAAATTGTCTGTTATTGAAAGAATATATCAATTCCCTCAAGAAAGAGATCCTAAAATTGAAAACACCAAGGAATTTTGTGTACAAATTCCAGAACTATCAGATCAACATGAAAATCCAACAAGCAGCTAGAGAGATACAATTTAAATACCAAGGATCCACAATAAGGATTAGGCAGGACCCAGCTGCAACAAATTTAAGGAATTGAGGGGGCTAGAATGAGATATTCCAAAAGGAAGGAAATTTGGAAAGCAGCTAAGAATCCATGATATGGCAAAACTGAGCCTTCTCTTCCATTGGAAAAGATGGTCATTTAACAAAATGGGAGATTTCCAATAAGTACTGATGAAAAGACCAAAGCTAAATAGAAAATTTGGACACCAAACAGGAGGTTCAAGAGATAGATGAAAAAGGTATATAAAAGGGGTTGGGTAAAGAGAAAAAAACTTTTATCCAATAAGGTGAAACTGGCTAAATCCCAGCTTGGAAAGAAGATTCTCATAACTCTTGAGAATTGTAACTCTGTCAAAGAGAATATACTTAGCCAGAAGTGATGGATACTCATGTTTTTCTGTGATTCAGATAGAATGATTTAAAAACACTACCTCCTTAAAAAGGAGGACAGAAAGGAGATGGGAGTATGGAGGAAACTGAATGGGGGTAAATCTCATTACATAAATATGTACAAAAGACATTTTAAATAAAGGGAAAGGATAGAGGAGATGAGAAATGGCTGAATCTTTATCTCATAGGACTTGGCTTAAAGTTAACTTACATACACACATACTCAGTTAAAATAAGAAAAATTTTATCTTTCAAGTAATAAAAGGGAAAAGGGGGATGGGTGACAGAGACAGGGAAAGGGAGAAAAAGGGAGTCTAACAGAAGGAAGGGAAGGAAAAAGGGAAAAAATGAAAGGGGAAAGAAAGGGGAGGGGTGGTTATAGGAGGGAAAACACATTGAAGGTGGTGGTATTCAGAAATAAATACTGGGGAATATGGATGATGTGAAAAAGGGAGGTGAATACAATCATAAAGAAGATAACATGCAGGGCAATAAAGAGTTAGTAATTATAATTTTGAATGTGAATGGGATTAACTCTCACTTAAAATGTAAATGAATAGCAGAGTGGATTAAAAAACAGAATCCTACAATATACTTCTTACAAGAAACTCATCTGAAGCAGAGAGAAACATATATAATAAAGGTAAAAGGTTGGAGAAAAATATATTTTGCTTCAGCTGAAGTGAAAAAATCAGGGGTAGCAATCCTTATCTCAGACAAAGCAGCTGCAAAAATAGTCAGCCTTAAAAGAGATAAGAAAGGAAACTATATCCTCCTAAAAAGGTACCAGAGACAATAAAGTTATTTCAATATTGAATATGTATGCACCCAGTGGATTGAATCCAAATTCTTAGAGGAGAAGTTGAAAGAACTACAAGAAGGCACAGACAGCAAAACTCTACTAGTGGAAGCCTCAACCTCCCACCACTCTCAGATTTCCCTAATCATAAAATAAACAAGAAAGAAGTTAAGGAGGTAAATGGATTGTTAGAAAACATATATATATATATATATATATATATATATATATATATATATATATATATATACATACATATATATATATATATATATATATATATATATATATATATATATAATAGATTTATAGAGGAAATTGAATGGGAATAGAAAAGAATATATATATATATATGTATATATATATATACATATATATATATATATATTCTATAGAACATGGCACATACACAAAAGGGCAGGAAAACCTAATGATCAACTGAAGAAAGGCAGAAATAGGGAATACATCTGTCTCAGATCAAAATGCAATAGAAATCATATGCAATACTGGGCCAGGGAGCTATAGATCCAAAGCTAATTGGAAACTAAATAAGCTCCTCTTTAAAATGAGTGAATCAAACAGAAAACCATAGAAAGAATTATTTCATCCTAGAAAATGACAATAATGAAACAAAATGTGAAAACCTATGGGATTCACCCAAAGCAACTGTCAGGGGATATATTATATATTTATATGCTTACATGAGGGGCACCTAGGTGGTGTAGTGGATAAAGCCCCAGCCCTGGAGTCAGGAGTACTTGGGTTCGAATCCAGTCTCAGACACTTAATAATTACCTAGCTGTGTGGCCTTGGGCAAGCCGCTTAACCCCGTTTGCCTTGCAAAAACCTAAAAACAAAATTTAAAAATGCTTACATGAATAAATTAGAGAAAGAGGAAATCAATGAAATAAATGTGTAACTAAAAAAAGAAAAGAAAGAACAAATTAAAAACATTCAATTAAATACCCAATGAGTAATTCTGAAAAAAATTAAAGAGAAATTAATATAATTGAAAAACAAAAAAATGAATTAATAAATAATACCAAAAAAATGATTTTTATGATAAAACCAATAAAATTGAAAAACTTCCAGGCAATTCAATTAAAAAATGAAAGAAGAACACCAAATTGCAAGTATCATAAATGAGAAAAGGTGAATTCACCACTAATAAGGAAGAAATTGAAGTAATAATTTGGAAAATTTTGCCAACTCCATACCAATAATTTTGGCAATTTAACTGAAATAGATAAATATTTACAAAACTATAAGTTGCCCAGGTTCAATGAAGAGAAGATTAAATACCTAAACAATGCTATTGAAGCAAAAGAAATTCAAAAAGTCATCACTGAAATCCTTAAAAAAATCTCCAGGGCCTGAGGGATTCACAAGTGAATTACATCAAACATTTAAGCAACAATTAATTCCAATTATCCATAAACTCTTTGGAAAAATAGGTGAAGATGGGACTCAGCCTAACTCTTTCTATGACATAACTATGGTGCTGATACCTAAACCAGGAATAGTTAAAACAGAGAAAAAAAATTATAGACTTTTCTCCATGATGAATATACATGCAGAAATCTTAAATAAAATCTCAGCAAAATAATTACAGAAAATTATCACTAGGATAATACATTATGATCAAGTAGCATTAATCCCAGGAATGTAGATTTGGTTCAATATTAGGAAAACTGTTAGTATACTTACATATATCAATAACACACCCATCCGAAATCATATGATTATATCAATAGATGCTGAAAAAGATTTTGTGAAAATACAGCACCCATTCCTACTAAAAACATTAGAAAGTGTAGGAATGAATGGACTGTTCCTTTGAATAACTAGCAGTATCTTTCTGAAACCATCCACAAACATATTCAATGGGGAGTGGTTAGAGGCTTAGACAGGTTAGAAGATTAGGGGTGAAACAAAGATCCCCATTATCAAAACTACTATTCAATATTGTCTTAGAAATGTCTGCTTCAGCAATAAGAGAAAAAAAGAAATTGAAGGAGTTAGAATTAGGAAGGAAGAGACAAAACTCTCACTCTTTGCAGGTGACATGATGATATACCTAGAGAATCCTAAAAAAATCATCTAAAAAAGTATTGGAAACAATTAGCTACTTTAGCAAAGTCACAAGATATAAAATAAACCCTCATAAATCATCAACTATCCTAAATATAAAAGAAGAGCAAGAAAGAAAAAATACCATTCAAATTAACCATAGACAATACAAAATACTTGGCAGTCTATTTGCCAAGGTAGACTCAGAAACATATATAAGTCACACTAATATAATAAAAATGACAGTTCTACCAAAACTAAACTACCTGTTTAATACCCTATCAATCAAAATTCCAAAAAATTTCTTTAATGAGTTAGAAAAAGTTGTAAGTAAATTCATGTGGAGAAATAAAATTCAAGAATTTCCAGGTATTCAATGGAAAAAAGTGCAAAAGAAGGGGGCTTAGCCTTATCAGATCGAAAACTGTATAATAAAGCATTGATCCTCAGAACTGTCTGGTATTGGCTAAGAAATAGAGTGGTGGATCAATGGAATAGAGTAGGTGCATTACCATGTAATGATTATAGTAATCTACTTTTTGATAAACCCAAAGAGTCCAGCTATTGGGATAAAAACTCTCTCTTCGATACGAACTGCTGGGAAAATTGGAAATTAATATGGAAGAAACTTAGATTAGTACATCTCATCCCCTATACCAACATAAGATCCAAATGGATACAGGGTTTACATATGAAAAAACATTATTATAAGAAAACTAGGACGTCAAGGCATAGTTTACCTGTCAGATCTGTAGAAAAGGAAGCAGTATATGACCAAGGAAGAGATGGAGGTCATCACAAAAACAAACTAGATTATTTTGATTACATTAAATGAAAAAGCTTTTGCAGAGATAAAACCACTGTAACCAAGATCAGAAGAAATGTAGTAAACTGGGAAACAATCTTTATAACTAATATTTCTGACAAAGGACTCATTTCTAAAATATACAGAGAACTGTGTCAATTAAAAAAAACAAGCCAATTCCCAATTGACAAATGGTCAAAGGATATGCAAAGGCAATTTATAGATGAGGAAATCAAAGCAATCCATCGTCATATGAAAAATTGCTCTAAATCATTACTTATTGGAGAAACACATTAAAATATGTCTGAGGTACACTTCACACCACTCATACTGGCCAGATAGGATAATGATCGATGTTGGAAAAGATGTGGGAAATCTGTGACACTAATACATTGTTGGTGGAGCTGTGAAAT
Organism: Macrotis lagotis; assembly: GCF_037893015.1. Taxonomy (NCBI): domain Eukaryota; kingdom Metazoa; phylum Chordata; class Mammalia; order Peramelemorphia; family Peramelidae; genus Macrotis; species Macrotis lagotis. The sequence continues at coordinate 91,758,949 of NC_133659.1, forward strand.
CATTCAATCTTTCTGGATAGCAATTTGTAATTATGCCCAACAGGTAACAAAAATGTGCATATTCTTTGATCCAGCAATACCATTACAGGGTCTACACCCTGAAGAGATGATGAAAAAGGGTAAGCACAACAATTCTACAATTATATTCATAGCAGCCCTGTTTGTGGTGGCAAAGAATTGGAAATCAAATAAATATCCTTCAATCTGGGAAGTGGCTTAGCAAACTTTGGTATATGGATGTCATGGAACATGATTGTTCTATTAGAAATGAGGAGGGATGGGAATTCAGGGAAGCCTGGAGGGATTTGCATGAAGCGATGATGAGCTAGGTGAGCAGAACCAGAAATACAGTGTACACCCTAACAGCAACATGGGAATGACAATCAACCTCGATGTACTTGCTCATTCCATCAGTGCAATAATCAGGGTCAATTTGATGCTATCTGCAATGGAGAATACCAATGACATATGTATCTAGAGAAGGAATTGTGGAGTTTGAACAAAGACTGAGGACTATTACCTTCAATTTGCGGGGGCGGGGGGGGGGGGACCTGATAATCTTTTTATGTAATCTTGCTATGTCTTTTATTTTTCTTCCTTAAGGATATATTTTCTTTCTCATCACATTCAATTTGGATCAATGTATAGCATGCAAACAGTGTAAAGAATGTCAAATTGCTTTCTGGGGTGGGGGGGTGAAGGAAGCAAGATTAAGGGAAAAAATATGAAACTCAAAATAAATAAAATATTTTAAATTAAAAATAATTTCTAAGCCTGCCCTGGCAGGCAGACTCACATGCATTGTATCTTGTATGAAGTTACTTTGAATGGGATTTCTAACTCTTTCTGCTTCATCTTGCTAGTAATATATAGAAATGTTAGGGATTTATGAAGATTTATTTTTTATCATGCAAATTTTCTATAGTTGCTAATTATTTTTTATAGGAATGGGTGCTGTATTTTGTCAAAAGCTTTTGCAGCATTTAGTGATATAATCATGTGATCTTTGATAGGTTTGTTATTGATATAATTAATTATAGTAACAGTTTTCCTAATATTGAACCAACCCTGAATTCCTGGGATAAATCCTACTTGATCATAATGTATTATCCTAGTGATAACTTTTTGTAATCATTTAGTAAAATTTTATTTAAGATTTTTCCATCTATATTTATCAGGGTGATGGCTATATAATTTTCTCTCTCTGTTTTCATTCTTCCTGGTTTAGGTATTAGCACCATATTGGTGTCATTGAAAGTTTAGGCAGAGTTCTGTTTTCACCTATTGTTCCAAAGAGTTTATGTAGAATTAGAGCCAACTTTTCCTTAAATGCTTTATAGAATTCTGTTGTGAATCCATCTTGTCCTGGATATTTGTTCTTAGGGAGTTCAATAATGTCTTGTTGAATTTGTTTTTCTGAGATAGGGTTATTTAGGTCTTTAATTTTGTCTTCAGTTAACCTGGTCAACTTATGTTTTTTTTTAATACATATGCTTCCATTTCACTTAGATTATCAAATTTATTGACATAAAGTTGGGCAACTTTATTCTGAATCACCTTATTGGTGAGTTCAGATTTTTCATTTTTGATATTAGCAATTTTGTTTTCTTTTCTTTTTTTAATCACATTGACCAGAGGTTTATCAATTTTATTGTTTTTTTAATAACATAAGCTCTTGGTTTTATTTATTAGTTCAAATTTTCTTGTAATTTATTTTATTAATTTTCCATTTAATTTTTAGAATTTCTAATTTGTTATTTTAATGAGTGTTTTTAATTTGCTCTTTCTCTAATTTTTAGTTGCATTTTGAGGTCTTTGAATTCCTCTTTTTCTAATTTATTCCTGTAAGCAATGAAATATATAATATATCCCCCAAAATTCACCTTTAGTATATTCCATAGGTTTTGGTATATTGGTTCAGTATTGTCATTATCTTGGATGAAATAATTAATTCTTTCTATAATTTTTGTTTGATCCACTCATTCTTTAAAATGAGGTTATTTATTTTCCAATTATTTCTTGGTCTATGTCTCTCTGGCCTAGTATTGCATATGATTTTTATTGCATTACTATCTGAGAAGGATATATTCATATTTCTGCCTTTTTGCAATTGATCATTAGACTTTTATGCCCTAGCACATGGTCAATTTTGGTTTAAGTGCCATGCACTGCAGGAAGAAAAAGGTCTATTCCTTTCTATCCCCACTGAATTTCCTCCATAGGTCTATCAGGTCTAGGTTTTTTAACCATTTATTTACCTCCTTAACTTCCTTCTTGCTTATTTTATGATTAAATTTATCTAAATCTGAGAGTGATTGGTTGAAGGTCTACCACTAATAGAGTTTTGCTGTCTATGTTTTTCTGCAAGTTCTTCAACTTCTCTAAGAATTTGGCTGCTATACCATTGGGTGCATAGATAATTAGTATTGAAATTAATTTATTGTCTATGGTTCCTTTTATGAGGATATGGTTTCCTTCCTTATCTCTTTTAAAGATATCTATTTTTGCATCTGCTTTTTCTTATATAAGGTTTGTTAGCCCTGCTTTTTTTCACTTCAGCTGAAGCAAAATATATATTTTCTCCAACCTTTTATGTTTACTCTATATGTATCTGTCTGCTTTAAATGAGTTTCTTGTAAGCAGCATATTGTATGATTCTGGTTTTTAATCCATTCTGCTTATGCTTTATGTTTTAAGAAAGAGTTCATCCTATTCACATTCAAACTTATAACTACTAATCCTTTATTGGCCCCATGTTTTCTTTGTAGTTTACCCTTTTATTCTTCTTTATCTATATTCCCCAGTATTTTGTTTCTGAATACCACTACCTTAAGTCTCTTTGCCCTCCCATATTCAACACCCCTCCCCTTTCTTTCCCCTTTCCCTTTCCCCTTATTCCTTCCTTTTCTCCAGTTAATTCCCCTTTTACTCCCCCCTTCCCCCCCTTTAATATTTGAAAGGTAAGTCAAGTTTCTTAACTTAACTGTGTATATGTATGTTAACTGCAAGCCAAATCTGATTAGAGAAAGATTCAGGTGATTGTCACCTTCTCTAATGCCATAGGTCTTTTGTACCTCTTACTTTAATGAGATTTAACCCATTTAATCTCCTCCATCCTCCTGTCTCTTTACTTTCCCCCTTTTTAAGGAGGTATTGATTTTAAAACATTCTGAGTCACAGAAGAGTCATGAGTGTCCAGCCCTTGTAGGTAAGTATTTTCTCTCTAACAGAGTTACCATTCTTGAGAGTCATTAGATTATTTGTCTCAGGTATGGATTTAGCTAGTTTCATCTGATTGGAAAACAGTTTCATGGTTAAGTTATGAGTATCCACTACTTCTAGCTAAGTATATTCTCTCTAATAGGGGTACAATTCTTGAGAGTTATAAGAAACTTTCTCCCAGATGGGGATATAGGGAGTTTCTACTTATTGGTAGATAAGTGTTTTCTTTTCTTTACCTTTTTTTATCTTTTCATGTGTCTCTTGAGTCACCTATTTGATGTCCAAATTTTTGGTTTGGCTTTGCTCCTATCATCAGCAAAGTCTCCCATTTTGTTAAATGTCCATCTTTTCCCCTGGAAGAGAAGGCTTACCTTTGCCAGTTATTGTTGCTATCAATAATTCTTATATTTTTCTAATATTAAACCAGTTTGCAATTCTGGCAGAAATCTTGGAAAGATAAAAAATTAACATTCTTCTGAGTTCTATTAATTCTATAATGTATTGAATATTTATGAATTTTTGAATTGTCAACCTTGCTTCATTTTACCTCACTCAAAGATGGGGGTCTGTCCTATCCTGACTTGGTTTAAAGTTCTGGTGAAATGGCAGCGATGCTATATAACTCATTCTCCTAACCCAAGGGACATTTGCTTTCTCACCAGTTTAATCTGTTATTTTGTTAATTGTAAGCAAAAAATTAGCTTAATATGACTGCTTCACACTCCTTTCCACACCATCACAATTTTTCATTTCTTTCATGATTTTGTAAATCTAAGGTTGATTTGATCTTTTTCTAGCAAATGATTAATCAGTTATTTCTGATTTGAAAGGTTCTGATTTTCTAGCCAAATCATTATTTGTCCCTTAATAATAGTTCAGTAAAATATTGACTTATAAGTTGTGAAAGTAGTTTATGTGCTATGGTAATGTTTATTTTAAAATAGTTTATTGATTTTACTTTAAAAATCTTGTAAAGTGCTAGTTTTATTGCTATTTCTCTAATGGACTTATTTTTCAAATTGATTTTTTAATTTAAATCATGCATTCTATTTTGTTAGTTTGTTCTCAGAAATACCAAAGAATGTGGTCTACAATGATAAACAGACAATGCTCATCAACGAGATAGCAGATACACCAAATTATCAAACCCTCACATAGTGAACCACATATCAAATTTAGCACTCAAAAATCCTTTCCTTATCATTCCATTCTCATTTTCATTTTTTAATGAATTAGAAGATGGATATATTTATTTTTCATGGTTAATGTAAAATCATCATCAACCCAATGTTGTTGTGCCATTAGTACAAAGAGGAGGGCTAGGCTAAGTCTCAGAGAACAATATATTTGAACTAATGGTTCCATTAATAAGGAAGAGAAATTCATTGCTGAGGAAATACCTTTATTTCAAAGTTGAGTTTTGGATGATTTTAACATTAAAGTTAAGAAGGTTAAGTAATTACTAATACATAAAATCTGGGTTTAAAATAAAATGACAGTAAATATGGTGCACCTAAACAAAGGATAAGGGAATCATTAAACCTCCTTATAGGTCTATTACATTGCATAATTACTCATCATAGAAGATTATCATTTTACAATGCTATCTGATCTAAAGAAGAATCAATAGTTATCTCTTTCCATGATTAAAATATAATTAGAGCAAGACATGGTTTTTGGCTTTCTAATCATTTTTCTTCTTGAATAATTCCATTTCTTTTTTTTTGAAGATAGTTCAGTTTCATTTTTATTTTTTTTATTTTTTTAATTAAATATATTATTTGAGTTTTACAATTTTCCTCCCAATCTTACTTAAACCCCTACCACCCCACCCTGCGGAAAGCAATCTGTCATTCTTTACTTTGTTTCCATGTCGTACATTGATCTAAATTGAGTGTGATGAGAGAAAAATTATATCCTTAAGGAAGAGTCAAAAAGTCTAAGAGGTAATAATGTTAATGTTTTTCCCCCTAAATTAAAGGGAATAGTCCTTAAACTTTGTTCAAACTCCACGTCTCTTTATATGGATACAGATGACACTCTGCATTGCAGACAGCCCGAAATTGTTCCCGATTGTTGCACTAATGGAATGAGCAAGTCCTTCAAGGCTGAATATCACCCACATGTTGCTGTTAGGGTATACAGTGTTTTTCTTGTCCTGCTCATCTCAATCTGCACCAGTTCATGCAAAATCCTGCAGACTTCCCTGAATTCCTTTCTCTCCTGGTTTCTAATAGAACAATGGTGTTGCATGACTTTCATATACCACAGTTTGCTAAGCCATTCCCCAATTGAAGGACATTTACTTGACTTCCAATTCTTTGTCATTACAAACAGGGCTGCTATAAATGTTTTTGTACAAGTAATGTTTTTAACCCTTTTTTCATCATCTCCTTTGCATATAGAGCCAGTAGTGGTATTACTGGTTCAAAAGGTATGCTTATTTTTCTTGCCCTTTGGGGGTAGTTCCAAAATTCTCTCCAGAAAGATTAGATGAGTTCACAGCACCACCAACAGTGTAATAGTCTCCCAGATTTCGCACAAACCTTCCAACAATGATCATTATTCTTTCTGATCATATTGCCCAATCTGAGAAGTATGAGGTGGTACCTCAGAGAAGCTTGAATTTGCATTTCTCTAATAATTAATGATTTAGAGCAATTTTTCATATGGCTTTGGATTGCTTTGATCTCCTCATATGTAAATTACCTTTGCATATGTTTTGACTATTTGTCAATTGGAGAATGGCTTTTTGTTTTAAAAATATGACTCAGTTCTCTGCATATTTTACAAATGAGTCCTTTGTCAGAATCATTAGTTGTAAAGATTGTTTCCCAGTTTACTACATTTCTTTTGATCTTGGTTACAGTGGTTTTATCTGTCCAAAAGCTTTTTAATTTAATATAATCAAAATCATCTAGTTTAATTTTAGTGATGTTCTCAATCTCTTCCTTAGTCATAAACTACTGCGCTTTCCATAGATCAGACAGGGAAACTAGTACTTGATCTTCTAATTTGCTTATAGTATTGGTTTTTATGTATAAATCCTGTAATCATTTGGTTCTTTTCTTGGTAAAGGGTTTTAGGTGTTGGTCTAATCTAAGTTTCTTCCATACTAACTTCCAATTTTCCCAGCACTTTTTATCAAGGAGAGAGTTTTTCTCCCAATAGTTGGACTCTTTGGGTTTATCAAACAGCAGATTACTATAATCATTTCCTGCTATTGTCAATTCCACTGGGTCACCACTCTATTTCTGAACCAATACCAGACAGATTTGATGACTCATGCTTTTTACTTTTTTTCACTAAATCCCTGGAAATTCTTGACTTTTTATTATTCCATATGAACTTACTTACAACTTTTTTGAACTCATTAAAATAATTTTTTAGAATTTTGATTGGTAGGGAACTAAACAGGTAGTTTAATTTTGGTAGAATTGTCATTTTTATTATATTAGCTATCGCTATCCATGAGCAGTTGATATTTTCCCAGTCATTTAAATCTGATTTCATTTTTGTGAGAAATGTTTTATAATTGTTTTCAAAAAGTTTCTGAGTCTGTCTTGGCAAATATACTCCCAGGTATTTTACGTTGTCTAACATAACTTTGAATGGCATATCTCTCTTTCTAGGTCTTCCTGCTCTAGCTTGCTAGACAAATATAGAAAAGTTCAGGATTTATGAGGGTTTATTTTATAACCTGCAACTTAGCCAAAATTGCTAATTGTTTCCAGTAGTTTTTTGGATGATTTCTTGGGATTTTCTAGGTAGAGAATCATGTCATCTGCAAAGAGTGAGAGTTTTGTCTCTTCCTTCCCAATTCTAATTCCTTCAATTTCTTTTTCTTCTCTAATTGCTGAACTAACATTTCTAATATGATATTGAATAGTAGTGGTGATAATGGGCACCCTTGTTTCACCCCTGATCTTACTTCCCAGTAATGTCTCTAGCCTCTCCCCATTTAATATAATGTTTGTGGATGGTTTCAGGTAGATACAGCTAATTATTCTAAGGAAAATTGATTTATTCCTACACTCTGTAGTGTTTTTAGTAGGAATGGAGGCTGTATTTTGTCAAAAGCTTTTTCAGCATCTATTGATATGATCATATAATTTCTGATAGGTTTATTGTTGATATAATTGCATATACTAACAGTTCTCCTAATATTGAACCAACCCTGCATTCCTGGGGTAAATCCTACTTGATAATAATGCATTATCCTAGTGATAACTTGTAATCATTTTGCTAAGTTTTTGTTTAAGACTTTTTGTTTCTATAGTCATCAGGGAGATATGTCTAAAATTTTATTTCTCTGTTTTAACTCTTCCTGGTTTAGGTAACAGCAAATTATTTGTTTCATATAAAGAGTTAGGCAGAGTTCCATCTTTCCCTATTTTTCCAAAGAGTTTATATAGGATTGGAACCAATTATTACTTAAATGTTTGGTAGAATTCATTTGTGAATCCATCAGGCCCTGGAGATTTGTTCTTAGGGAGTTCAATGATGGCTTATTGAATTTCTTTTTCGGAGATAGGGTTGTTTAGGTATTTAATCTCATCTTTATTTAACCTGGGCAACTTATCTTTTTGTAAATATTCATCCATTTCACTTAGTTTATAAAATTTATTTGCATAGCATTGGGAAAAATAATTTCAAGATATTACTTTAATTTTCTCATTTATGATACTACCAATTTGGTTTTCTTCTTTCTTTCTTTTTTTAATCAAATTGACCAGAGGTTTATCAATTTTATTCCTTATTTCATAATACCAACTTTTGGTTTTATTTATTAATTCAATAGTTTCTTTGCTTTCAATTTCATTAATTTCTCCTTTCATTTCTAGGATTTCTAATTTGGTATTTAATTTGTCATTTTTAATTTGTTCTTTCCTCTCATTTTTTTAGTTGCATATTTAGTTCAATGATTTGCTCTTTCTCCATTTTATTCATGTAAGCATTTATAGCTATAATATATTACCTGAAGGACACTTTGAGTGAATCCCATATGTTTTGGAATGTTGCTTTATTATTGTCTTTATCTAGGATAAAATGGTTAATTCTTTCTATAATTTTTTTTTTTGTTCACTCATTCTTTAAAATGAGGTTATTCAATTTCTAATTAGTTCTGGGTCTATATCTCCTTGGTTCAATATTGTATATGACTTTTCTTGCATTGTGATCTGAGAAAGATATATTCACTATTTCTGCCTTTCTGCAGTTGATCATTAGGTTTTTATGTCCTAGTACATGATCAATTTTGAACAAGTTCCATATACTGCAGAGAAAAAGGTATATTCCTTTCTATCCCCATTCAATTTCTTCCATAAGTCTACCTTATCTAGTTTTTTTTTTTAGTTTTTTTTTTTTTTTGCAAGGAAAATGGGGTTATGTGGCTTGCCCAAGGCCACACAGCTAGGTAATTATTAAGTGTCTGAGACTGGATTTGAACCCAGATACTCCCGATTCCAGGGCCAGTGCTTTATCCACTGTGCCACCTAGCTGCCCCCCATATCTAGTTCTTGCAAAAATCTATTTACCTCCTTAACTTCTTTCTTATTTATTTTATGATTGGATTAATCTAGATCTGAGAGTAGGAGGTTGAGGTCTCCCACTACTAAAGTTTTGGGGTCTATGTCTTCTTGTAGTTCTTTCACCTTCTCCTCTAAGAATTTGGATGTTATCCCATTGGGTGCATATATATTCAGTATTGAAATCATTTTATTATCTACGATAACTTTTAGGATGATAAGGTTTCCTTCCTTATCTCTTTTTACACTATCTATTTTTGCTGTTGCATTGTGTCACATAAGGATTGCTAACCCTTCTTTTTTCACTTCAGCTGAAGCAAAATATATTTTGTTCCAACCTTTTACCTTTACTCTATTTGTTTCTCTCTGCTTGAAATGAGTTTCTTGTAAGCAGCCTATTTTAGGATTCTGGTTTTTAATCCACTCTGCTATTTATTTATGTTTTAAGGGAGAGTTCAATTCATTCACATTCAAAGTTATGATTAGTAATTCTTTATAGCCCTCCATGCTGTCTTCTCTCTATTTGTATTTTCCCCCTTTGCCCTTATCAGTATTTCCCAATAATTTGTTTCTGAATATCACTCCCTTCAGTGTGTTTGCCCTCCTATATCACCCCTCCCCTTTCTTTCCATTTTCTTTTTTTCCCTTTTCCCTTCCCTTCCTTTATTATTTCCCCTTTTTTATTGCTCCCCCCCTTTCTCCTTCCCCTGTTAATACTTGAAAGGTTAGTTTTTTTTTAAGCTAACTAATTATGTATAAATTGACTTTAAGCCAAGTCTGATGAGAAGATTCAGGTGTTTCTCATCTGCTCCCTTCTTCCCTTCTATTACCATAGGTCTTTTGTACCTCTTACTTTAATGAGATTTAGCCCATTCAATCCCGTCGCTCTTCCTGTCTCCTTGTCCCCCTTTTTAGAAGGTAGTGTTTTTTAGATCATTCTATCTGAGTCATCGAAAATTCTGAGTATCTGTCACTTCTAGCTAAGTACATTCCATCTAATAGAGTTAAAATTCTTGAGAGTTTTTAGAGTCTTTCTCCCAAGTGGGATTAAAGCTGGTTACATCCCATTGGATAGCAGCCTCATGGATAGGTCAGCATTGTCCATCACTTCTGGCTAGGTATATTCTCTCTGTTAGAGTTATAATTCTCAAGATTTATGAGAATCTTTTCTCCCATGCTGGGATATAGACAGTTTCAACTTACTGGATAGCAGGTTTTTTTTCTTTTTCTGCCACCCCCATTTTTTTTACCTTTTCATGTGTCTCTTGAAGCTCCTGTTTGATGTTCAAATTTTCTATTTAGCTCTGGTCTTTTCATCAGGAATTTTTGGAATTCTTCCATTACATTAAATGTCCATCTTTTTCCCTGGAAGAGAAGGTGCAGATTTGTGGGATAATTTTTTTTTGCTGCATTCCAAGCTCCCTTGCTCTTCCAAATATCTCATTCCAGGCCCTTCAATCCCTTAATGTTGATTCAGCCAAGTCCTGTGTAATCCTTACTGTGGCTCCTTGATATTTAAATTGTTTCTTTCTGGCTGCTTGCAGGATTTTCTCTTTTATCTGATAGTTCTGGAATTTGGCCACAACATTCCTTTGTGTTTTCATTTTAGGATCTTTTTCTGGAGGGGATGGATGTATTCTTTCAATAACTACTTTGCCCTCTGGTTCCATGATATCAGGGCAGTTTTCCATCACTAGATACTGTAATATTAAGTCCAGGCTTTTATTCTCTTCAATGTTTTCATGAAGTCCAATAATTCTCAGATTGACCCTCCTTGACCTATTTTTGAGGTTAGATGTGTTGCTGATGAGGTATTTTACATTTTCTTCTATGTTTTCTATTTTTTAAAATTTTATTTAACTGGCTCTTGCTGTCTCATGTAGTCATTCATTTCAGAAGATTCCATTCTTTTTTTTTTTTTAGGGAGGTATTTTCTTCATTAACCTTTTGCAACTCCTTTTCCAATTAGTCAATTCTACTTATGAAAGAGCTTTCCATTTGACCAGTTGACATTTTGAGAGAATAATTTTCTTTTTGCATTTTCCAAATTGAGTATCTGAGAGAATTATTCTCATTTTATATTTTCCACTTGATGTTGTGATTTATTCTTTTTTTTTATTTGTTCAATTGTATTTTCTAAGGATTTGGTTTCTTATTGCAAGGTATTAATTGTCTCTCCCAAGTTTTCCAGTTAATTTTTAAACTCCTTCCTTATTTCTTCAAGGAAGTCTTTCTGTGCTAAACACCAGATAATATTTTCCTCAGAGGTTCTAGGTCTCTCTGAGTTAGGGTCTTTTCCTTCCAAGAATTTTTCTATGTAGCCACCTTTCCACTGACTCTTCTTCATTTTGCTAAGACCTTGAGTTGGGGAGGGGCTGGTTCACAGAGGTTTGGTGCTGGGATCTGTAAAGGCTTTATTCCCTGGGTGCAATTTATGCAGCTGGCCAGTAGGGGGTGCTGTTTGCTTTCTCTGGATTGTCTATGCCCTTGATTGAGGCCTTCTCCCTTAGCCTGAATGGAGGGGTTGAAGCTATTGAATCCTTTTCCCTTCAATCAATGGTGGGCTTCACCCTGGGGTGAGGTCATTCCTCTCCCTATTGTCAGCCAGGCTGGTTCTTCTGCTCACACACCTATGCCTAAGGCAGAAGTAGTCTATAATTGTTTGTTCTGGGAAGAGGCCTCAGCTGCAATGGAGGCTTGGACTCAGAGTTCCTCAGACCAGTGGAGCACAGGGATGGTGTCCGCAGCTCTCCTTCATTGGAAGTCTCCCCCAGCCCTGTTGGCAAGCTCCAGAGGGTCAGCACTAATACCAGTGCCTCTGCTCCCTAGTTGACTGAAGCCCCCACCATCTAGCACCACTGCTGATCCAGCAGGTCCAGCTCTCTGTCCCTCAGACACCCCACAACCAATTCAGCTGCTAATCTGGCTGATCCTGGGCTAATCTGCCTCACCTGCCTGAATTCTCCCAAGGAGGCTGCAAGAGACAAATCCAAAGGTTCTTTCTCCTGGCTTTTGTTTCTGGGTTTTGTGGGCAGAATTTCTGTTAAGTGGTTTGTTTCATATGATAGATGGGGAAAAGCTAAGAGACTTTAGAACTGTGCCTGTCTTCTCTTGGCCATCTTGGCCAGAAGTGAACATTCTTTTTCTTACAAAAGAAAGATATTGGACTTTTTTACCAGGAATATAGATTTGAAATACTTTTTCAACTTTCTCATGCAACATTAGAAATAATAAATTAGCTTAATAAAATAATTGCATATATTAACATTTTAGACTCTAAATCATTATTACCCTAAAAGGAGTTGAGGATTGAGGTTAATAGATATTCTAAAAGATTGTGCTATCTTAGCATTGTGCAGAGCTAATAGAACTGCTTACTTGACTCAATGTAGATTAGAAAAAAGGTCTGTTTTGATTGTTTGTTTGTTTGTTTTTTGCTTGCTTGTTTCTCTTTTTAGAAAACTTTGAAGTTCTGCAGAAAATAATGGTAGAATTCCATTTACCCAACGTATTAATATCAGGATTAGTTTTAATAAATGTCCATAGTTAGAAGAAATCTAAATGCAAAACATTTAAACAAATTGAAACAAAGTATAATAAATTCAGCCAGGAATAAAATGAGAATTTTTGTTTGACAAATAAAGTCAGGGATATTAGTCAGTAGATCGACATCAATAGAATAGATAGATAGACATCAATAAACATTTGCTAAGGTTCTCTTATGTACCAGTAATTGTTCTAGAGATAGAAATAAAAGCAAAAGTTAGTCCCTGACCTCAAGGATTTCACAATCTAATAGAGGGAATAACTTGCACCCAACTATGTGCAAACAAATTATATACAGGATAAACTGCCAATCATCAACTGAAGAAAGATTTAGAAATTAAAGGAGATCTGGAAAGACTTCCTGTAAAAGGAAGTCTTTCCAGATCTCCTTTAATTCTTTAATTCATCCTTAAATTTATTTCACTCTCCTTTAATTTCCCCTGTAGAAGGGGAAACTTTTGAAGAGACTTCAAGGGAGCCAGGGGACAGAACTGGCGAGGAGAGTAAGAACTCAGAAATGAGATGGAGAGTATTTTTCTACTAACAGCAGTGAAGCTAGGCTCACTGGATTGAAAATTATCTCCAGAGCAGAAATTATAATTACTAAAAAGACTACAAATGTGGAAAGACAGAGTGATAAGGGTGTTGAATGCCAGAATATCTTATATTTGATCTAGTAGATGATATAAAGCAATTGGAGTATAGTGAGTAGATGATGCAGCATAGTTAATTCTCTACTTTATTAAAATAATGTTGTCAGTTGAATGGACTGGATAATGAACTGAAATGGGAATAGACTTGTGACAGGCATACAACTAGCTTATTAAAGTAGTCAAGTAGTGAATGGATGAGGGCCAGCACTGGGGTGGTGACAGTATCATTGATAGTCTTTTATTTTATTTTATTAAAGAGATGGTCCAATGATAAAATCAACAATTCTTGGCAACAAATTAAACAGTGGAGTTGGGGGCAGGCTGAGAGATGGCGAGGAGCCTGATAAGACCTAATCAGCAACCTTGAGGGACTGTAAAATTTATGATGTCACTCATACTAATAGGGGAGTTTGGGGAAAAGAGAATTTCAGGATGAATTTAGTTTTGTTTTGAACATATTGAGTTGATGTGTTTTCAAGACATAAAGTTGAAATTATCAAATAAGTGGTTGGAGATGTGAGACTGAAAGTTAAAAGACAAATTAGAGCTGGATAAATAGATTTAAAAATCATTAATGTAGAGGTGATGATTAAATTCATCAAGGGAGAAGAGAAAAAAATTCTCAGATTATGGCATATCCACTGCCTTTTATTTCAGAATTTGCAAAAAAAAGAATAGAGAAGGCTCATTTGCCTAAACTGGATTTAAATAGGATTTATAATCTTATAAGAAATAGAACCAGGAAAAATGGAAAAATTAGTTTTTTATAGTAGTCTAAGAATATCAGATTAAACCTTTTGGGTTGCACAATAAACCTGTAATAATTCAGTATTAAACTGGTTATCAAAGACATTCTGGTTAAATTACCCATTATTTGTCATTATGCAACTTTGATACTTTTATCCCATAAACAGGTATGTTCCTCCCACATTAGGAAGATGGTAACCTGATTGAGGCATCATGATTTGTATTGAGTTTGGAGTCTGGAAAACCTCAGGTGTGTGACAGTGGGCAGGTATTTAATTTCTCTCTGCCTAGTTTTCCAGAATTATAAAATGAGAATGATAATAGGAACTACATTTTAGGGTTATTTTGGGGGGATGAAACAATGTAATAGTGACAAAATACTTAAATTAACATACTGCCTGATACATGGTAGATTTCTACATTTTTTCCCTTTCCCCCCATTTCATATACCCTTTGAGTAACAACTGCAAGAAAAAAATAGCCTACAAATAAATAGAGGTTATAGAGAGATCATATGAGAATGAATTATAAAACTTAGACTGAAAGCCTTTCAATTATTTTTTTCAGAAATATAAGTATCTATAGGCATTTTATTCTGTTATTTTTGTCAGATCTCCTTAGCTAGAGCTTTATTTCATTTAAGGAACTTGTTTTTACCAAGGACTAAAACAAAAATGAATATTTCAAGCTACAAATTGTCTACAGATTCACACATATACATAACTAGTTTTAACTGCATATATAAAATGTATTCTATATGGATCCTTTATAATATATGTATGCTTTTTTGTGCTGAAAAATATTTTAACTTTAATCATTATTTATATTTGAAAATGTATTTTTATTGATGCTTTAATTTTAAAAGTACTCTAAAAGGAAGAAAGAAAAAAAAGTATTTGATTATGTTGCCTAACAAATATGTACCTTCAATAGACCATGCAAATTATATGTTTCTATATACTGATAGTTGTGAAAAAACACAGAAGGAAGTTTGAGTTTCCTCAAAAACGTCTTTCTCTTTTTCTATTAGTCAACATCATGTAAATATACAGATATAGACATATAGTTATTACTGTTACTGTTTCAATCTCCTTAGAGAAATCATTGTTTAAAAATTTCTTAGATATGGTTACTCTGGAATCCATGCGATCATATTTGATCATTCATAACTTCCATGCTTAAGAAATTAAATTTCTTTTGTACTAGGTTTCTTAATATTTATGTCAGCATTTCTTTGATCTTATTGATATTTTATATCTAAAACAAACCACACTGCAATCTATCCACCTTTCATCTTCTCTGTATCTTGTCAATGTCTTCCCATAAATTTAAGATAGAAGATCAATCTCAGAGTTCGGAAACCTTTGCTCTGTATTTTTGTATTTTGTGGAAATAACAACAGAGCACATTGACACTAAAATCTATTTTACTTTGTTCTTACTAGTTAAGAAACCCTTCTTTTTTAGGCACAAACATTCTTGTTAATACAGTTTTAAAATAATTTTCCTACTCCGTTCCCCATCTGTATCATATTTACAGTCTGCTATTCTTTCATTTGTCCTTAATTTTGCTTCATCAAAGACTATAGTATGATAATCATGTTCCTTTGTTTCAGGGAGTAGCTTAGCATCCCTAAAAGCCTCAAGGATTATCACAAAAGTCATTTACCTGCTTCAATTATGTTTTCAATTCTGATTCCATTTTTCGTCTTTATTTTCTGTGTCTGAATAGTATATATTTATGATTAGATCAATATAAGAGTTTATCTGTCCAATTGTGCATCATATTATAAATCAGGAAAACAGTCAATACACAATTTTTAAGCATCTATTATATGTAAACAATTGTGTTAAATCACAAAAGAAAAGATAAAAGATAGATAGTCTTTCTCTTACCTTTGTCCATACCTGCCATGTGGTTATTTATTCTGAATCTTTTTAAATGATGGGTTGTAATTGCCAAATTGTTATTACTTTTCTCTGAAAGTTCTGCACTAGAAATATTATATAAATTTTTTTTACTAATTATTAATTTGAAATTTCAATGTTAAACTTTAAGAACAATAGAAATCACTGGTTATTATGCTATGATACTCAATGCATCTTACTATATTTAATCATTTGAAGGTATGATCAGTATTCCTTTAAGTTTCACTGATTTCATAAGGTATTTTTTCTTAACAACAGATATAATAAAAAGGTAATGAATCACATAACATGGAAAGATAAAAGCTTTCATTACATCTGACCTTTGTGTAATTTCATATCTCCATCAGGAATTTTTCCCAAGAGCTCTAACAATTTAATTAGTAGTATAAAGAGATAAAGAGTAATCAGTTTCCTGCCAACAATCTGAGGTCAAAATATAAAGCAAATTAGACAAGGGACATCAATTAAAACTTGGAAATTACTAAGACATCCAAAGTTGGACATAAGTTCACAAATGCATCCTTAGAAATAGGCATACTTTGAAGTACTGAAATTGTGTGTTATTTGGGAGCATTAATGGAAATGGTAGGTTAGCTTCCTAAGAATATTGCCTATAGTCCTCAAGACACAGACTGTTAACTTTAAGAATCAAGCTATGATTTTATATACATCCAGTAAATACTTTTTTCCCTCCATAATACCCTCAAGATAGCAATCTTCACTGAAGTTCTTCTCCATTGCCTCATCATGTACTGAAAATGATCTTGGGTTGTTAAGATTATGCCAAAAGAAGCCATGCTATGGAGGGGCCCATCAAGCTATAAAATTCCACTTAGAGACACAGAAATAAAAATCTAAAAATGCTGTTTGTAAACCAGCTTAAAAATTTCAAAAATGGTTTATTCCCAGAAATTTGACCTGGGTTACTTTGTTTTATTTACTTAAAATTCAGAGTAATTCCCAGACACAATTAAATCTGTAAATTAGAAAATTGTGAAGCTTCATTTATGTGGAAACATCTAATACCAACAAAATCATAGGTCTTTTCAAGTAATACAGTATTATTTATTCAAAAACACCATTAGCTTAGACCCTTTAAGGATACTATACTTCACTGGTGATAGACAATTTTCACATATGGAACAAAAGTCAACAATATCAAAGGATATATAATTAAGTCCCTACTTAGATGTTCTATTTTTCATATGGATTCTATCTGCTATGACAATTTAGAAAAAGACAATATGGATGCTAAGGTACTCATAAAAGTTTCATGGAGGGTTTGAGCTAGGTCCTTCAAAACACATAAGATGGTGTAGGTTTGTTAGGTAGTGCAGTGAATAGAGCACCTGCCCTAGAGTCAAGGAGATCTGAGTTCAAATATGAACACAGATACTTGATAGCTAGGGACCTTGAGCAAGTCTTTTAATCCTATTATCTTGCAAAAAAAAAACAGAACAAATCCAAAAACATAGGATAAAGAGGAAAGAAGAAGACTTCCTATGTGAGGAGAAACAACATGATCAAAGGCATGGAATTATCAATACATGTGGTATAATGACATGTGGTAAAGATCTTGAAGGAAATGAATAGGGAAGTAAGGAGATTGATTTGATTTGAACCAGAATTTCATAGTAGGTTACAGTCAGATAAGGTGGACATTAATCTTCAAATTCATTTAATGACCTTTAAACCAACTAGGTGGCACAGTGGAGGGAGTCAGAAAGATTCATCTTCATGAGTTCAAATTTGACCTCACACATTTACAAGCTCTGTGACCCTGGGCAAGTCATTTCACCCTATTTGTCTCAATGTCCTCATCTGCAAAATAAACTGGAAAAGAAAATAGCAAATCATTCCATTAGCTTTGCCAGGAATTTCCTAAACAGTCATTAAGAGTTGAAAATTACTGAAAATGAATGAAAAAACAATAATAACAAAATAACAACACTTGATCCTGAGTAAAATGAATTATTAAGATGGTTGGAGTGGTAGAACTTAGAATGCAAGGAAGAACAAAAGGAAAAAAGGAAATCGAAGTTTTCATACATGCAATTTTTTTCTGTAAAAATATTTTATTGTTATCTTTCATTTTTACATTGTCTTGAATTCCCTATGCAACTTTCCATCTCTTACTCTGGAGACACCTCCCTTTTAATGGAGTTGATGGGTTTTTTTTTTCTTAGAAAGGAATAGGTAATGTCTCAACAAGTTGTAGTATATGATTTTCATGGAATACTATTGTAGTGTAATACATTATGGTTTTAGAAAACACTGGAGAGAAAAATGAATTGACACAAGTGAGCCAAACCAGCACATTGCATACAGTATTAGCAATTTTGTACCTATAATCCAATGAGGACTAAACTACTCTGATCAATGCAATGGTTCATGACAATTCCTAAAGATTAATGATAAAAGATGCTTTCCATCTCCAGGCAATGAACTAATGAACCCTTGAGTGCAGATTGAAGCATATTTTTCAGTTTCTTAATATTTCTTGCTTTTTTAGCAATATGCTTAATATGGAAATAATACTTCTAATGCTGTAATGTGCATCACATTGATTTCTCCCTCAAGAAGTGAGGGAAGGACTAATGGAGGAAGATAATTTGGAAATCTAAATTAAAAAAAATGAATGTTAAGAATGAATGCATATGAAGTAGGAATAAGAAAAAAGAAAAAGGCAAATGAGGGGAAAAATAGTAAAATTGACCCCTTCAAAAAGGTGTGACAGTTCAAAGTTGCAAACTCAGGAAAACTAATCAATGCAGAGAAAGCTGACTGTGTCTAATAGCACAGCAGTCTTCTATTTTACTCATGTACCATAATTTGTTTAGTCATTTCCCAAGTGATGGTGTACTGACTTAGTTTCAAGTCTGTTATTATTATTACAAACAGTAGTTCTGAAATCTTTTTTAAAGTAAGGAAATAAAGTTTTCTCTTATTGTTAATCCCTGAGAAATTCTCATGATACCCTGGAGAGAGAGAGAGAGCAAATTATCGCTATGTCTTTTAAAACTCTGACCTAGGACAAGTCAATTAATCTCTAGGTTTCAAAATTTATACATTGTAGCAACTGAAGGAAAGGATTTATCAGGCCCTATTCTGAGATAAAATGTATGAACTTTCATATATATATATATATATATTTATATATATGTATGTATATTTAATAATGAAAAAGCACAAAAATCATAGATAAGCAGAACAGTTTTGCAAATAACATGTCAAATTCATATAAAGTTTAAAATAGGTGTTAAAATAAAATGATTTCATAATTTTATGTACAATTTTCTTTTTCTAATCCATCAGAAGGAAAGAAGGAAGGCAGGCAGGAAGGAAGGAAGGAGGGAAGGAAGGAAAGAAGAAGAAATATTGTGTTCAAACAGACAGATAGATGGCCATCCCTCATTCACCATACTATTAGCTAGGCTAATACCAAGAATGACAAATAACCAGGATATTAGTAGAATTATAATCAAAGCTTTTTATGTTTAGTAGGACTTGTCAGAGTTTGCACTTTGCCAGTGGCAGAGACAGAAATGAAATAAAATCCAAAGATACTTAAAAGGAAGGACTTCTTCACAGAAATCAAATTGAAAGCAGAGACAAGCAGGGAGCCTCTCTGTCCTTGTCAGTAAAATGCAAAACAGTACCTAAGTAGTTGGGCCTGTGGAGATGAGTAGCTGAGTCAAACTGAAAATCACCTCAATTTAGATTGAGGCACAGACATAGCAGACTCAAAATAATTTACACATTTTCAGAATTTAACGGAATCTCAGGCACCAACCTACCTCCTTAAAAATCAATTCCAATGCAAAACATTAGACAAATTGCTCTTCTCCAATTAGAGGAATAATCATTTCTCCTTTTTTGGAAGCTATTTGGATAATGCTTATTTAGAAATTTTCTCTATATCAAAATTAGATCCATATCTATGAAATACCTCCTCAATTTTCTTAGATTTCTTCTCCAGGGTCATTAGTAAAGTCTGAATCCTCTAACAATGACAGCACTGTAGATACTTAAATACAGTGAACTTGTCACTTTGGATCCTTTTTTCTTTGGCTTAATAATGCCAAATTCACCAGAACTTCATTTGGCATGGTTTCAAGGTGTTTTTCCATCCAGATTAGGCTCCTCTGTGTACTTTCCTATTTATTAATGGTCTTCTTCACCAAGAACTCAATATATTACTAAAGATGTGTTCTGACTAAAGTAGACTATCATCTCACAATTACTGGAAACTGTATTTATCTAAAATAGCCAGATGGCATCATGTATAAAGCACCTGACTCTGACACTTGAGACAGAAAGATATGAGTCCAAATCAAGCCTTAAATATTTACCAACTGGGCTAATCACTTAAGCTTTCTTTGCTTCACTTTCCCCAACTGTAAAATGAGGGTGATAATAGAACCAAACTTTCTCAATGATTGTGTAGAGCAAATGAGATTTTGCAATTGCTGTTGTTGTTCATCCTTCATTCTGAAAGAGGACCAATGACATCATTAGAGTTATCTTTTGACTTGCATGTGAGTTGAATAAATTGAAATAAAATTGTGCAGTCATCATCCTCAGTCCCTCCTCCATAATCATCAATGTCCAGGGGCAAGACAAAAGTCATGACAACTAGCAATGGCCCGATCAACAGTGTATGACCTTTGTCTTTCTAAATTTAGGTTTTCACTGAATGGTCAATATTATCTTTTATTGAATGATCAATAATAGAGATATTTGTAAAACACCTAGAACAGAAGCACTTAGGAAATGCTTGTTTTTTTCGCTAATGTAGACCAAGATTATATTAGCTTTTTCTACTGTCAATCAATCATTAGAACAATTATTCAATCAATAAATCAAAAGCACTGAGGGCATAAAATAAGCCAGACCCATGATGATTGTTTATATTTTCTAAGGATTCAAATAAAGCAAAATGAAAAAAAAATCCTTGTTTTCAAGGTTTTCACATTCTCACACGAGGGAAGACAATTTATAAAAAGGAACTGAGAAGATAAGGAGTAAAGGGGAAATAGTGCCAGATTGGGGCATTGTGTCAAAATCTGGAGAATCAAAAACACAGTAGACAGAAGCATGGAGTCTGGTTAATTTGGAATTGTCTAAAAAAATGTATTTCTACATAATGAAATCACTAATGAACAAAGTAGGGCAGCAAGGTAGAAGCATGTCCAGAGTAAAAAAGTCTAAAGAACATAAGGAAGTTCCATGATGAGTCAAGGTGGCAAATTTGAATGTAAGGGAAGAAAAGATTCAAAATGTAGAGGTAAAATTAAAGTATAATCTAAGCAAGAAGATAAATATTAAAATATATTTAAGGAAGAATTATTTTGAAATTCAAACTTGATGGATTCATAACATAGGCAGCAAGACATAGTTTCTTTTTATCAAAAAGAAAAATCATACAGATAATTAAGCAATCATTCATTGTCTTAAGGAGATTGCAAGTGTTTAAATGAGGAAGCAGTGGTAAATTCTGAGGATATTTAGGTCATTGTTTTCTTTTCTTTTTTAGTATCAGATCAAGCTTATCTGAGGTCATCAGCTCAGGGGGATAAGATGTTTTTAAGGGTATTGACTTTGCCTTATTACTATCAGATCCCTTGTATATTATTTTGCTAAAGTCTAATGATTATTACCTGCCTAACTCACCAAAGCTGATTAAATGCTATTGGAGTCAAATCCCTCCAAGTACACATAATAACAGTAATAATTTACTCTTCTATACTCTTCTATTTTAGCTACTGAGTGCCTTATATGCATTATCTTATTATAACTAAAAACAACAGTCATCTTGTCTAGCAACAAGAAAATATTCAGGGTACGAAAATCTAAGGAACGTAGTTCCATTCTGGGTCCTGATGGTGGAGATTAAAACAGAGACAGAGAGCCAGAGAGAGAGAGAGAGACAGACAGACAGACAGATCAAACTTATTGAGTGACTGTGGACCAAGAGAAAGTAGTCTTGCCATTGCACGTACTATAAATAACTATACTATAAATAACACTCTCCTATCTTCAGGACTATAAATAGAAGCATCATTTTCTGATGCTAGATGTGAAGGGGAAAGGCATATCTCACATGCTCTTTACAGCAATCCAGTGACATAGTTTCTGTTATTATCCCCATATTACAGAAGAGGAAGCTGAAGAAAATAATGATTTCGTGATCTACCCAGAGTCATGGTGATTTCCAGTAAATGAGGGTATGGGGCTAGGAAGGAGCATTGAAGCTGAAAGTTGGCATCAGAGAAAGTTTCACTGAATAAATCATCTCATACTACAATCCATTCATATTGACATTTATTTTGATTCACAATTGACCCCATTTCTTGCCTTTGTTCTAGTTGTCTCCAGGTCTGCAACTCATATCTTCCTCACTTCCTTGAATTCCATTATGAGGGAAACATTATTACCCTTAACATGTTCAATTTTCTAATCAAATTGGATTGCTCAGTCCTTTTCCTTCCCTATCTTTTCTCATCTCTGAATCTTTGTTCATGTTTTCTGACATTTTGCCTTTCCTTCCAGATAGTTTCCATGAAACTAATTTCCAAAACATCCTCAACACTTTATCCAGTGCCTTCTATAAGTACTCTTTTTCTTTTCAAATTTCTCCTAGACCTTTGTTTTGATCATGTTAAATATTGTTTTCATTTTAATATGAAATCGTGCATGCCTGTTATTTGCTTATAAAGGCATATATCTTCTTTCAATTTAATTATAATCTACTTAAAACCAAGGACTGTTTTACTTAATCTTTGCAGTTCAACTAACTGTTAATAGCTGTTGAATTTATCTGAATTTATTTAATTAAGGTGGTCTCAATAGTGTTTTGATAATGTTTATAAAATAAATTTTGTTGAACTAAATGGCATATATGAGACTTCCTAATATAACATCAGACTAAGAAAGTGATGAAGAAAATATTAATGAAAATTGCTAAATATTTACCAGAACATCCTGGATGTGAGGCCTCAGTTGGGAGAATGAATAATAAAAGAATTAATGAAATGTTTACTCTATTATGAACAAGAGACTATATATTAAAGAAGTTTACAGTGTAATAGAAAGAGAAAACAGCTAGAGAGTAAATCAAGTTTTAGACTGGGGAATTACAAAATATGTATGTTTTTGTTGCTGTTGTTTTGTTTTACTCATAGCTGGTAAATAGGCATGTCCCTTCTTGAAACAGCTAACTAAGTAGATGAAACCTCAAATAGAGTTAGAAATGTCAATGGAATGGTACGGTGGGACATAAACAAGACAAAAAAGCAGATAGATAATACTTAAGCATGGCAAGTTGGCTAGTGTCAGCAACACTTGGTAAACTCTCACTAGTAAGAGAACAATTTGAAAACCAGGTCAAATCAGTTGCCATAGTGACTAAGGGATAGCAAGATCCAAGTGAGTGGGATATGTCATGATGATAAAATGATCAGAGAATGTTTCTTAAACATAAAAACATGTGCAAATATTCACATACAGACCCACAGATATACAGAAAAATGTTAGAAATACAAAAATTCACTAACATTGTGAAAAGCAATATGAATTTTTTAAAACTTTTCTTATATTGAATTAAAATGTAGTTATAGGAAAGGTCAGAAATGCAAGTTTAATAAGTATTTATCATTTCCATTTTAGAATAGTCAAAATATTCCATTTTACCATCAATACCTTTATTTCTCATTTCTAAAAATATATAATAGACAAAGCAGTTATTTTATGTAACCACGTAAAATTATTTCAACCTGGGAAAACATCCATACTCTGATAGCAAATGTTTCCTATTTTAATAATATTCAGATACAGAGCAGAAATTTTTCATTACCTTCAAAGTTTTCACATATGTATGTCACTGATATAAGTAAGTTATTTATTTAGTCATTTACTTACTGGATTTTTCATGAATATGTTGTTAAAATAGCTAAACCAAATACACAAAATTAATTCTGATAAGCAAACTATATCTTAAATTGAATTTATTATTTTCACTTTCATGATGTATTAGCTTTATTAATAAATATAATGCTTTAAATTTATTTAGACAATACAGAATAATTTGCAAGATGAAATAAAGTGAAAAACTGAGAAAAATAATAATGGTCCAAAGTCATGTCTATGACTTATTTTTAAGAGAATGTCAAATTAATTTCTTTATCATTTTAGAACTTTGTAAAATAATTATTCTCCTTAAGAATTTGTTGATCTTTTGGGGCTAAGATGATGGAGTGAGGAAGGAACTCCCAAGAACCCTCTAAACTACAACTATAGTTATAATGGTGAAGAGGATTAAGGCATGAACTTAGAAGAAGACAACATTGTCAAAATGTCTATATCCAAAGTCACAAAAAAGAAAGCAAATTTTTGTCAGTCCTACCCACCAAATAAACTAATGAAAGAACTTTTTAGAAAAGATATCTAATAGCTAATAAAAGAAGTAGAAGAAAGTGGGAAAAGAAATGAAAGTAATGTAAAAGAATCACAAAAAGTCAAAAATTTTGGTAAAGGATACCAAAGAATGGAAAAATGTTGAACAAAAATTCACAGAAGAAAAAAACTCAAAATATTGACCAAATTGAAAAAAGAAGGTACAAAGTGAATGATTCTTTAAAAAAATGAATTGGGCAGATGAAGACTAATGATTCTAGGACACATCAAGCTATAATAAAATAGTGGCAATTAAGTGGCATAGTGCACAGAACATTGGCCCTGGAGTCCAGAAGACCTGAGTTCAAATAGTCTCACAGACACTTAATATTGACTAGCTGTGTGACTCTGGGTAAATCACTCAAACCCATTGTCATAAAATGAATAAAATTTTATAGAAAGATACAATGAAGTAAAATCAAAAGAAAGAAAAAAATTAAATTGTGAAATACTTAATAGGGAAAGAAAACTAACTATTGGACTGCCTAAAAATCATGATTTTTTGTAAAAGGAGGCTGCAAATCAAATTTCAAGGCAATATCAAGGAAAACTGTCCTGCTGTTGTAGAACCAAAGAGCAAAGCAGAAATTGAAAAAAAAATTCCCCATTCATCTAGTGAAAGAGATCCCAAAATGAAAATTCCCAGTAATATCATCACCAAATTTCAGAGCTTTCAGATCAAGGAGAAAGTATTACAAGCAATCAGAAAAAAACAATCCAAGCACCTCAGTTGAGATTTTATATATATCTATATATCTATATATCTATATATCTATCTATATATCTATATATATATACACACATACATATGTATGTATATATATATATATATATATATATATATATATATATACACATACATATATTCTTTCAATTGGGGAATGGCTTAGCAAACTGTGGTATATGTATGTCATATGTCATGGAACACTATTGTTCTATTAGAAACCAGGAGGGAAGGGATTTCAGGGAAGCCTGGAGGGATTTGCATGAACTGATGCTGAGTGAGATGAGCAGAACCATAAAAAACACTGTACACCCTAACAGCAACATGGGACTGATGATCAACCTTGAAGGACTCGCTCATTCCATCAGTGCAACAATCGGGAGCAATTTTGGGCTGTCTGTAAAGGAGAGTGCCATCTGTATCCAGATAAGGAGCTGTGGAGTTTGAACAAAGTTCAAGGACTATTCCCTTTAATTTAGGAAAAAAACAGATATCTTATTGTCTGATCTTGTTACCTCTCAGAATTCTTGACTCTTCCCTAAGGATATGATTTCTCTCATCACACCCAATTTGGATCAAGGTACAACATGGAAACAAAATAAATACTGACAGTTTGCTTTCCATGGAGGGTGGGTTGGGGGAGGGAAGTAAGATTGGGGGGAACATTGTAAAACTCAAATAATATCTTTAATAAAAATAAATAAATAAATAATTAGAAACTTTATTACTACAAGGTTAATTAGAAAGAGTATAAAGGAGCACCAGGTGTGAGATAACCACAATGGAGTGATAAGCAGCATCAAATATCAGCAAAATAAATAATTGAAGGTGAAAAATATTTCATTGAAGATGAGAAAAGCAGAAGATGGAATAGAGAATGTTATCTCCATAAAAGAAGCATAGAAAAAGTTGTTACATTGGAGGGGAAGATAAGAGTTTGTTTCCTTATCAGCAAAAGGAGGGTACTGAACTAGTTGATATTTGAGATTTCATAAGATTGTGTTGGGGTACTCTCAGGTAAAGGAAATATAGACAGCATTTGCAAAATATTGCACAGACAGTATCAGAATTGGAACTTTAAAAAAATTTATTGATGTTTTACTCTTCCAAATACATGTTAGCAAATTTTTTTCTTTTTTTAACAATCATTCATATAACTGTGTATATTTTTAAGTGATAAACTTTCCTTCCGCCTTCCCTTCCAACCCCCACTCCCATCAGCAGCAAAAAATCAGGTTAATATTGTATTTACACATTTGTATTAAGCATGTTTACAAGTTAGTCTTTTTCAGTATGAGGAATTAAGATTAAGGGAAAGAAATACAAATGATATTTTTTTTAAAAAGTGATTGTAGTGTTCCTCAGATCCTGGAGGTTTTTGTTTTGTTTTTCTCCCTCTGGATTGGGATAGTATTTTCCATAGCCAGTCTAATACAGTTGTCCTATTTCTCTGAACTAGTGAGAGTAGGTGCATCCATCAGAGTTAATTATCTTACAATGCTGTTGCTATTGTGTACATTGTTCTCCTGCTTTTGCTCCCTTCACTCAGGGCAAATCCTATAATTCCTTCTGTGTTTCACTAGTCTGACCATTTATGGATTCCTATAGATCAGCAGTATTCCATAATATTAATGTACTATAGCTTATTTAACCATTCCCCAAATGATGAATGTCCCCTCAATTTCCAATTCTTTGCCACCACATAAAGAGCTCCTATGATTATTTTGAAACACATAGAACTTTTTTTTTTCCATTTTTCTATGATTTCTTCTGGACATTGGTCTAGAATTGGAATCGTTGGGTCAAAGGGTATGAACAGTTTTATTGCTCTTTGGGCATAATTCCTTATTGCTCTCCAGAATGGTTGAATATCTTCACAACTCCATCAGCAATGGCTTAATGTCCCAATCCTTCCAAAACCTCACCAACATTGATGATTTTTCCTTTTTGTCATCTTAGATAGGTGTAAGGTGTTACCTCATAGTTGTTTTAGTATGCATATCTTGAATCAATAATGATTTGGAGCATTTTTTCATATGATTATATATAGCTTTATTTTTTATTTAAAAAAAACTATTCATATCCTTAAATTTATCAATTAAGAAATCAGAATTTGAATTTGTAAAAAAAAGGTTTTAATAACTCCAAGAGCAGAATACTCTATTACATTTCAATTATCATGTCAGATATACTAATAAGTTATAGTTCAGAGGGTATAATGCAAAGGATTGAAAAGCAACTTTCGAATCATTAATCTTGGGTTCAAATAATTAACTTTTCTATTCTGTGGCTTTAGGGAAGTCACTTAATATCTTTGGAACTCAGTTTCCTCATCCTTAAAATGATGTAGTTTAAGTCTGTGATCAGGAGTATGCTGGAAACAGCTCAAACCAGGCCTACCCATTTCAGGAAGCTTTCAATTGGAACATTTAAAACTAGGAAATTGACAAATGCTATAAAACAGAAATTGGTGTATTGTTTTGCTATTTGTCTATATTCAAGTAAGAGATGGGGAAAATTCTCAAGTATTCAAATGAACCTTAGTGTGTCAAGGCTATACTTTCTCTTCTCTGGAATTTGTATTATTAAATATTTACCATCACATACTAGAAGGGTAGACCCTTCTAGTTATTTGCAATATATTGTTCTGTTTTCTGATTGTTTTTGAATAATTAATTTTTCCAATGCTAGACATGTTGATTTTGCCTTCACCTTTTCTGTTCTTCCTTGTATTTTATTTTCTCTTTTGTATTCCATCTGTATTGAAATGTTGAAACAACATTTACATATATTTAGTGTTAATAGCCAGTCTGTTCACTTCTTTCATATTCGGCTGGAATTCATTACTCCTCTAAGTTACTGTTGTACCTCCAAAAAAGCTCAGTTGTCCACAATTCCCATACCTCCCATGATGTGCCATCTGGATAATCACTTATTACACTACTCTACAACACACAACTCCCAAAGTTGCATGAAGTAGAACTTTAATCATAAATTTACACAATCCTCTCCTCTTTAGATGTGATGTTTCAACTTCAACTTCCAAACCCTTGGGCTTTCTAAAGTATATAATTTATAAGAGCATTCTATTACCATATATGCCTCCACATTTTAAATCTCTGGCATCAGCTTATTGATCTCATTTGTCCTGAGCTGTGCTTTCACTGGTAAAAGGAATGTTTACTAAAGAAACTTTCCTTCTGGAATCAGTATCTGTTCTGCATATCATCTACAGAAGGGATCTGCAAAGGTTAAGTGACTGGTCCTGCATAACACAGGCTATGCTAGAGGTAGGAGAAACCAGCCTTCTTTGAATTACATTACAATACATCTTATGGTGGATAGATTATTCAATAATGAGTGCCCTCATTCTCTCAACAAAAATGCTATGCATGTTTTAAAGGAATTTCTTCACCAAATGAGGCATTGTAGCACAAAGAAAAGAAAGCAAGAAATTGTAGAATTGTAAGACATGAATTCAAGGTTTGTCTTTGTGATTAGGTAGGTGAACTTAAGCAAATCATTTCACGTCTCTCTTGGTCTCATTTTACACATTTCTTAAATGAAGATATTTGACAAAATTACCTCAAAAATCCATTTTGGCTCTAAGTCAATGGTTCTGTGAAATTTTTTGATAGACTCCTACAACTTCAAAGTTGTAAAGCAATTCAATGACTATCTAATCCAAGCTCTGAACCTGAATTGTGATTCTGAAAATGAAAAGTGACTTGGCAATGCTCACACATCTAGTTATTAGGCAGGGGCTTTGGAACTAGAACCTGGATTTCTTTATTCTAACCCATTGCTGTATGTTTTATGACATGTTTACATAGTCTCTACCTTTTCTTTGAGCTGTTGTGTCACTTTTCTTTTAAATTTATTTATTTATGTTTCCAGTTTTATATATATATATATATATATATATATATATATATATATATATATATATATTTAATCATAATTTTACACCATCCTCTCTTCTTTAGATGTGATGTTTCAACTTCAACTTCCAAACCCTTGGCCTTTCTAAAGTATATAATTTATGAGAGCATTCTATTACCATATATGCTTTCACATTTTAAATTGCTGGCTTCAGCTTATTGATCAGCATTCATATATGTACATTTTTCTCCTTTCCCAGTTGACATAGATTATACATGAGCAATCATGTTACACATAATGTCATATTAGTCATGCTGTGCAAGAAGAATCAGAACAAAAGGGAAAACAGAAAGAAAAAGCAAAACACAGACTTTTTAAAAAAAGTGAAAATAATATGCTTTGATCTGCATTCAGACTTTATAGTGCTTTCTCTGGATGTAGATGATAATGTCCATCACATGATTTTAGCATTGTCTTTGATCACTGTATTGAGTAGAAGAAGCAAATCATAGTTGATCATCACACAATGTAAACACAAAGTGTATACAATGTTCTTGTTCTGCTCACTTCACTCAGCATCAGTTCATAGAAGTCTTTCCAAGTTTTTCCAAAATCTTACTGTTCCTCTTATAGAAAAATATTATTCCATTGTATTTATATACCACATCTTGTTCAGTAATTTCCCAATTGATGGATATCCCCTCAATTTCCCATTCTTTGCCTCCAAAATAAAGCTGCTATGGATATTTTTGTATATGTCAGACTCATCTCCTATTTTATGATTTCTTTGTAAAACCTAGTAATGGTATTACTGAATGAAAGGCTACCTACAATGTTATTACACTTCAGTGATAATTCCAAATTACTCTCCAGAATGGTTAGATAAATTCAGAATTCCACTAACAGTGCTCTAGAGTACCAGTTTTCTCATATCTCCTCCAACATTTATCATTTTTTAAATCTTATTAGGCAATCTGATAGGTGTAAGGTGGTATCTCAGATGTTTTAATTTGCATTTCTCTAATTAATTGTGATTTATAACAGTTTTTTTCATATAAATATAGATAACTTTTTTTCTTCTTCTGAAAACTCCCTATTCATATGTTTTGGACATTTCTCAATTGGTAAATGACTTTTATTCTTTTAAATATGACTCAGTTCTCTTTAGAAATGATGTCTTTATCAGAAATACTGGTTATAAAAGTGGTTTCCCAGCTTTATTCTTTCCTTCTAGTCTTTGGTTTTGTTTAAGCAAAAAGTTTTCAATTTAAAATAACCAAAATTAACCATTTTGCATTTCATGATGTTTTCTGTTTCTTGTTTGGCCATAAATTCTTCTCCTCTCCATAGTTTCAACACATAATGATTCCTTGTTCTTAAGTTGGTTTATGTTTTTAACCTTACTGTCAAAATCATGTATTCATTTTGACCTTATCTTGGTATAAGGTGTTTGCCAATTTTCTGTAATGTTCTCCCTTCCCTATTTCACCAGTTTAGTTTTTTTAGTCTATTCTTCTCTTCACCTTTCCTTTGTGTTCCCACTATTTAGCATAGAAGTTGACACATAAGCAGCACTTAGTAAATGTTTGTAGACTTCTCCATTAACTGACTCACTTCAAGGTTCTCATTAAACTGTTTAAGCTGGTCCTTACTGACTACTCTTATCTTCAGTATTTTCTGCCTATTGGGCAAAACAAGCCATGAAATCATAACGAGAATGAGGAAACAGGGACTTTGTCACAAAGTGCTGACAAGAACAGTATTCAGAATGTGCTTTCTCTAATCAGAGTGTTTACATTGATGGAATGACTCACTGCTTTTGATGGTGTATCAATCAGAAAGAGAAAGGACCACAATTCTGAGAGATTTCTGTAAGGAGAAAGATCTAAAAATCAATGCACTGTCCTAGGAAAGGAGAGAACCCTCCTCCCCTCTCCCACACACACATATATACCTTTCCAATGCCCAAAAGACCAACATTTTCCATCAGGCTCTTTATTCTAAGAGCTCTTTGCCTTTCAATATCTTAAGTAGAACACTTACATTTTATTTGACTTCTGATTCTGTTGCATGCAAGAACCGTCAGTTAAGTGGCAGAATCAGAGATTACAAAAATTAACACTATGTTAGGGCTATTTGAGTATCTCTGATGTCACCCCTTACCCAATCTTGTTGTAATCTTGAATTTGTTCCAAATGACAGAATTTCCAGAATGCTTAAAAGTATTCTGGGAAAACTTAGGTTTATTTCAGAGATAGAAGTAATAGCAACAATACCACTTATGTTTGATCACCTTAAGGCAAATATATGAAATTCTTCAATATTTACTCTCTCACTTGGAAATGCAAGATATTTTATGACATACATCTCAAATCGTTCATGGCTGAAGGCACAGCTAGCACCAGAATAATAATAATGAAGGTTCTCAGTATTGGTTACAGGCTAGATAATGTATTGTTACTATCATCAACATCAGTATCATCATTATCATTATTATAGATTTTATTATTGGCAATTAGATAATTCCTACCTTTGATCACATTTTTTCCTTTACCAGTTCCTTCTAACAAACCATTATGCTGTACTTTCTAGCATAACAAGTGTTAGTTTTTTTTCTTGAATTTACTTAGTTTAAACAACTATGAATACTACCCACATAAAAAAAAAAAACTAGCTAGAACTTTCGGGTTGGTTTCCTTCTTAGAATTTTTGTACCTGTTGAAATAAGACTCCCTGAATCTGGTCAAAATGAGCAATTGAGCAGTGTCCTCCACAAAACCTCCAAATCTAGGATTTTCACATACTGTCATAACTTGTTCAGTTAACTTTTATTTCTTAAAATAACTGTCTTGGTTGGCGTGTTTTTCTTCTTTTCTGATCAATTTTACCAGCTTGAGTAACTAAGAGGCCAGTCCTGCTTCTCAGAGCATCATATTTACCACAATAACAGTTCATCATCTATGGTCCCGGAGAGGACTTAAAAGGCATAATGTATTTTGTGTACTAAAAGGTCACTATGCCTTTAATCACTAAGTTCTAAATTACTTTTTCTAACTTCTGTATAAAATTGGAAACTTTTACTTTCCTCCTGGGCTGAATATAGCAACATGTCCAATTCCTCAGCAGTTTACATGGAGAGATTGTTTCTGCTTAAATGGAGTGATTTTCCATTGTGCTCAAGCATTTGCACACAACAGATGGGCTTTCCATTTTAAACTTTAGCAAAAAATCAAATTCAGGCCCAGTGAGGCATTCTAGTCTTATCTTTCTGACTTGTGATACCTGTCACTTTTGTAACATCTGACTAGCAAGATCAGTTAGGATTAAATTTTTCAATTCAATTTAAATCTTTAAAATGGTATTTTATAAATGGTGGTATAGAATGCTATTCAATCCTACCATACTTGAAATAAAGGAAAAAACTGAAGTTTTTCATAAGGTTTTAGCATAATGATCTCCAAAACAGGGAATAATGTAAAGAGGGTTACATAGAATCATCACAGAGGTATCACATTGCCTTAAAGGTAATCAGACATAAGTGGTTTTGTTGCTATTACTTCTGTCTTTGAGCTTAACCTAAGTTTTCTCAGAATAATTTAAGTATTCTGGAAATTATGACATTTGGAACAAATTCATGATTATAATAAGATTAGGTATGGGGTGACATCAGAGATCCTCTATAAGACAATGAAAGAATGTATTATCACTTTCTCCACAGTAATAAATCACAGGTCTTGTCTCCAGTCAATAAACTTTAATGTTCTTCACTTTGTTTCCTCCCATTGTGTGTAAGCCCCCAACCTGACTCCTTTTCAGTTGGCATTTATGACCCAATTTTGACCTATTCAACCATAGCAAAAACTGCACAAATGCAATTGTGAGATTTTACATCATTTCCTTGCTTCTGATTATATATATATATATATATATATGTATATTATATATATATGATTGTGGGAGATAAAAATAAAAACAACACAAAGTAAAATGAAAGAGAAATATTTACCGATATGAATTCACAATAAAAAAAATCTAGACTATGCTCTGGAGAGATTTGTTTCTACATGATTTCTCATCATATACTCCTCAATAGTGGTAGCATCTCCTGAGAAAGCCAGCAACTTCCTAAAGCAGAAATTTGCTCAAAGGATAACAATTATATTCATTTCTCTATTTATCTCAGGACATGGCCATAGATCAGTGATTATACACTAGCATAGCAATGGTCACAATGAATAAAATGACATTCTGTGATAGTAGCAATATCCTAACATTTCTGCCATACTAATTTGGATACTTTTGCATTAAATGGTATTGAAATATTCCTCACGAATCAGTCAACTATAAACTCAGACAATTGATGACATTTCCTCTTACCTGAGTACAAAGCAGCCACAAGGAACAGATGGGAGCTTTCAGATGTTTGCTTGATTGATCAAGATCATATCCACTCATATGAAACAATTTTTTTCTTTTTTGAATATTCTTCTCCTTGAATTCCAACATCAATTTTAAGTTATCAGAGGACTTGATCAAAGACAGGCCCATCCCAAAAACTTTCTTTTCAGAACTTAATACCTAAAATAGCATGTTTTATTTTGCTATTTTCATATTGATTTCCAGATTTCCCTCCCATAGCAGAATTTTGAGTTAGAAACAATCTAATACATCTTAAAGATGAGACGTAGAGGAATTTTGTGTGTTTGTGTGTGTGTGTGTGTGTGTATGTGTGTGTATCTCAGGGGTTGGAGGCATGGAACCCACCACCACCCCCACATTTGGAAAATATGGGTAAAATTTTTGGCTTCTCTTTGTACCAGAGAAAATGTTTGGCAATTTTATTTTTGTTTTATGAGGTATTTGCAGTACCCCATTGTAAAAACTGTGTTTAACATTTGGTAATAGGCTTTTTGTCAGCTTCTGAGTTTCATATGTTGTCTACAACTTCTGTAAAACTACATCCAAATTTAATTTCTTATTCCTACATAAGATAGATTGAAACCATGATGGAGAAACTGTGGAATAGATAACTGCAACTTGTTACAGGTCACACAGGTGGAAATTAACAGTCAGATATTAAGTAAAGTCCTCTAACACCAAATCTCGTCCTAGTCGGACCTTACATTGTTTCTTCTCATTAATCTGAATCCCTTAGTTGTTCTGAGGATCAAATGAGATATTGATGGAGCATTTAGCACAGTATCTATCATGTGCTATGCTAATGTTAATTTCTTTACTCCATGTCTCCACTGAAAAATTGTTCCCAGTAAAAAATAACAGGAACTAATAATCCACACTAACATTTCTAACATTTTATGAAGTAAAGTTTCCTGAATAAAAAAAACTAAGTCTGGATTGTTCCTTTTTGAAATGTAAATGAAATGTAAAGCTACACATAATCCAAGAGGAAAACATGGAATTTTAGGAGAAAATACAAGTCTTTCTAGGACAGGTAGGTAGTGTAGTGTATAGACCCAGAGTCAATAAAACTCATCTTCATGAGTTCAAATCCAATCTTAAATACTTAATCCTGTGACATTGAGCAAGTCACTTGATTTTGTTTATATTAGTTTCTCATTTGTAAAACAAGGAAGAGCAGGAAACAACAACCCATTCCAGTTTCTAGAGCACCACCCCCCACTCCAAAATGGGTTAACAAAAAGTTGGACATGATTGAACACCAGGAGATTTTTTGTTATTTATTATTTTGTTACTGTTTTTGAAATTTATGATTTCCCCCAATCTCGTCCCCCCCCCCAATCCCCCACTGAAGCCAGGCTGATAGTCTTAATATTGCTTCCATGCTATACATTGATCAAAATTTATTGTGTTGAGAGAAAGATCATATCCTTAAGAAAATAATAAAATATAAGAGAGTAAAATTACATAATAGGAAAACTTTTAAATTAAAGATAATAGTTTTTGGTTTTTGTTTAAAATAGTTCTTTCTTTGGATATAGATGGTATTCTCCATAGCAGATACCCTAAAATTGTCCCTGATTGTTGCACTGATGAAATGAGGAAGTCCATCAAGGTTGATCATCAACCCCATATTGCTGTTAGGGTGTAAAATGTTCTTCTCATTCTGTTCATCTGGCTCAACATCAGTTCATGCAAATACTTCCAGGGTTCTTTGAATTACCATCCTTCCTGGTTCCTAATAGAACAATAGTATTCCATAATCTACATATACCACAATTTGTTCAGCCATTCCACAATTAATGGACATTCATTCAATTTCTAATTCTTTGCTACCACAAACAGGGCTGTTATGAATATTTTTGTACAAGTGATATTTTTACCCTTTTTATGATCTCTTCAGGGTATAGATCTTGTAGTGGTATTGCTGGATCAAAGGGTATGCACATTTTTGTTGCCCTTGGGGTATAATTCCAAACTGCTCTCCAGAAAGGTTGGAGGAGTTCACAGCTCCACAAACAATGTATTAGTGCCCCGTATTTCCCACAGCCCTTCAAACATTGATCATTGTGCTTTCTGGTCATATGGACCAATCTGAGAAGTATGAGGTTGTAATTCAGAGATAATTTGCATTTCACTAATCAGTCATGATTCAGGACAATTTTTCATATGTCTATGGAAAGCTTTGATTTCCTTATCTGTGAATTGTCTCTGCATATCCTTTGACTATTTGTCAATCGGGGAAAAGCTTTTTTTTTTTTTATAATTTGACTCAGTTCTCTATATACATTATAAATGAGTCCTTTGTCAGAAATATTACTTGCAAAACTTGTTTCCCAATTTACTGAATTTTTTGATCTTGGATACAGTGGTTTTCTTTGTGCACAAGCTTTTTAATTTAATGTAATCGAAATTATCTCATTTGTTTTTAAGAATATTCTCTATCTCTTCCTTGGTCATAAACTGCTTCCCTTTACATAGGTTGGACAGGTAAACTATGCCTTGATCTCCTAGTTCACTTGTAATATTGTCTTTTATGTCTAAATCTAATACCCATTTTGATTGTAGCTTGGTATGGGGTGTGATATGGTGGTCTAATCCAAGTTTCTGCCATACTAACTTCCAATTTTCCCAACAGTTGCTTTTTTGAGGAGAGAGGTTTTTTTTCCCCCAGAATCTGGAATCTTTGGGTTCATCATACAACTGAGTACTATAAGCATTTCCTACTATCTATTTTGCACCTAGTTTATTCCACTCTGTTTCTTAGCCAATACCTGACAGTTTTGATGAGTGATGCTTTATAATAGAATTTTAGATCTGCTAGGGTTAAGTCCCCTTCTTTGGCACTTTTCTTCATTAATTCCTTGGATATTCTTCCACATGAATTTACTTACATTTTTTCTAGATCATTAAAGTATTTTTTTTGAAGTTTGATTGGTAAGGAACTAAATAAGTAGACTCATTTAGGTAGAATTGTCATTTTTATTATATTAGCTCAACCTATTCATGACCATTACCCCCCCCCAGAAGTACAGGCAATGTTAAATACAGCATCACCCACTCTAAGAATGCTGTCTTTCTAGCTTACATGATATGGACTGGTCCTGAAATTCAAGAATCTCTTACCTGTTCATGGGTATTTCTCACTCTTCTTTGATATCTGAAGAACAGTGCTTCATTTTTCTTCCATTGCATTTCTAAT
Organism: Macrotis lagotis; assembly: GCF_037893015.1. Taxonomy (NCBI): domain Eukaryota; kingdom Metazoa; phylum Chordata; class Mammalia; order Peramelemorphia; family Peramelidae; genus Macrotis; species Macrotis lagotis. The sequence goes on from NC_133659.1 coordinate 91,795,254, forward strand.
GTCACTACAGTTTAAAGATTTATTTTAGCACAATCTCTCCCTGGTCCCACATGGACTAGTTTTTTGGCATGGTTTATTGATATATACACACAATAGTGTTGATCTATGTCTAAACCATAGCATGGAAATTCCAGCATGCTCTTTCTCATGGGTATGACCAAACAATATAAAAACAAAAACAAAACCTATATATCCCTTTGCAATATGAAACCTTCACTCTCCAAGCCACCATCCAGAGAAATGCAGCCCCTTTTATTTTTTTTTTAAATTGCATGGTATCTTAATCCTACGCAATGAAGAAAAAGAAAAAAAAATCAGATTGAGTAAGAAAATATATGTGAAAATTCGCAAACATGACCAATTATTCTTTGTTGACTGCAAGTAAATTCTGGTTCAGTATTCACAGATTCCTTTGGATATGGTGACCATTTCTCAACTGTAAAAAATCAAAAAACTAGTTCATGGAGTTCCTACTGATCATTGATTTTCTGAGTGAGGGTCTGTACTTGGTTGAATAGCAGGCTTTGTAGTACTCCTATGAAAACATTCAATGTCAGGAAAAGGAGTAGCCTTCTGGTCACTAATTGGCTTGTGTATCTATCATTTGTCTAGAGACTGATGCTCAATACATTCTTCCTAGGAAAGAAATTTAGTGGGTCCAGTTCAGGTCTGGGCTAGATCTGAAATATTGTTTCACCAGTGTGAAATTGTGTGAAATTGTATGAAAATAATGGAACTTTTCAAAATATGTCAGAAGTCCAATACCAGTCTTCATGCCATGCATCTGTTCCTGCAAAGCCCCTGAAATGCAGAATCCAGTCTCCTGTATTGTGCACCTGATGTTACTCACCTTGGTATATTTCTATCTTTACAGCTTAATGGGTTTCAGCCTCTCTTTTGAACTGACAGTCTGTCAATCTAGGATGTTGACAAAAACATGCCTTTATCTTTCACAAATGGAATAATTCCTATAATATAAACTGCCTTTTTCACTTATAAAATTGATATGAACCTTCCTGTATTTTTCATGAGTCTTTTAGAATCATTGAGGTATCTAAAACTACCCTAATTCTTACGTGTTCTTTGCACTCTTCTGACACAAGGAGCTAAATAAAAATCAAACAAGAGAATGTTATGAGAAGTATGAATGAAATAAAAGTTAGGGAAAGATCCCTTGAGAATAATTGTCTTTATTTGCCTCATGTACAATAGTACACTGAATATTTTAAGTGACAAAAATGAATATCTATTGATTGCACTACTGGAATTCTAATAAGGAAGGCCAGAGATTTACTCAGCATTCAGACTAAGCTATGCAGGCAGAAAGGGTGTCAAGCAGCGATAAAACATTATAATTGTAACACACTTTGAATTTACGAAGACCTGAAGTTTCCCACTGAAAACTTCTATTAACAGAGCTTTTTATGGAAAGAATTCAATACCTCCTGGGCTTGTTCCTTTAAACCAACTGGAGTGGTATACAGACTGCTTGTTAAGGGCCAAGGGTCAAGAACAAGGAAGAAGAGAGAAAACTGTGCTGAGATAAATCTAAGAAGGGAGTGAAAGGGAAATTAAATAGATAAGCAGAAGGAATATGAAAATCTTCAAGGTAGGGGAAGGAAAAGGTATAAAAGAAAAGGGGAAAAATATTTGTCTCTGAAGAAAGAAAACAACTGAAACCAAGGAAATTAGGAAAAAGAAGAGAAAAGAAATGCATTTTGTACTTCTTTGTTTTAAGTTCTTTTATTGGGATACAAATGACCTATTTTATTAAATATTTTTAGTTTTCCAGAGGAAGAAGACTAATTTGTGTCACAGGGATAGAACCAACAACTCTTAGTTTCTTTGTTATATTCTTAAAATTGAAGAAAACTGCACTGTAAACTAATCCATGGACTCTTTTTTTAACCTTAAGAAGTTCTTATTTTTGAGTGACTTAAGGACTTAAGGACCTTGTCCCTAGGTTCCCTAAACCCTTACTATGCAATAAGATCACAGATCTGTGAATCACAAATCAGGGAATCAGGAAAAAAATATTTATATTATCATCTCCTATGTGAAAATGAAAAAATATAGGCACTAATAACATAATACTATATGTAAATTCTGAACATTAACTTCCTGTCATGTTAACCATTTAAACCTGTGTTGCTCAAAATTTGGAAATTATCTTCTAATAAATGCTACAGATGAGTAATGGCAATGTTCAAAGATATAAAAGAATCTGTAATAAAGCATCAAAAGACATAAGAGAACCACAATCAGACCCCTTGATTTAGAGCATGATATAAAGAAAAAAAGTCATCCTTGCTTTATTTGCCTTTGTGACCCTCAAACAGATGACATCTTGCTTTTTTATATTTTACTTTTTTAATTAACAAGTATTTTTCAAATTTAACTGTCCCATATACCATACTACTGTCCCCACTGAGCAAACTGAAAAAAAAATCACATAAAACAAGTCTCTACTCACATAGCTGTATAATCTAACAAAAACCAATTCCCAAATTAATCATTTCCAGAAAATGTAATCTCTTTATGAATATTGAGTTCAATATCACACTTTCATAAACTTATTGTTGCATCTTCATTTTTTGGAAATTGCGGTTTATAATTGTGTTGGTTAGTGTTCTAAAGGCTTCCAAAATTGTTTTCTTTTTATATTATGTTATCTCTGGTAGGATTGGTTTTCTTTATCTGCTCACTTTATACTTCATTAGTTCACAGTGTTATTACCAGTTTCCTCTGAAAATGTCCTTGTTTTCATTATTTAAGACACAAATATATTCTGGTTCATTAATACACCACTATTTATTTAGGTGTACATCCATTTATAGTTTCCTAATTTTGATAATCACAAAAAGAACTAATGTATAACTATAAGTAGAAACCTACCACTTATCTTTGATTTTATTTGTCAAATGTGTCTAGCCTGATATAGTTGAATCTACATAACCATGTCAAATTTGATACCTTTCTGGTCCAATCTCCAAATTATTTTCCACAATGTTTTCAATAATTGACAGTATAACAAACAGTATACCAGTGTATCATTTTGTTTTGTTTTCTAGACAACCACTTCAGTAGTTGTCATTTTCCTTATCATCTTTACCAATCTAGATGGATGAGTTGGAAGCTCAAAATTCCATTATTTAACATTTCTCTGATTATTAGTGATTTAGAGAGATTTCCTTTTCATATGATTGTTGAAAACTTTGGTTTCTTTATTTGAAAACTGCCAGTACCTATTGGTGAAATGGTTCCTTATTTTACAAATTTGGATCAGTTCTTTATGTATTTTTCATTTGAGATCTTTATCAGACAAGTCTTATCACTTCTACTTCTAAAACATCTTTTACATCTAGTCTCAACTTTGAACTCATAACTCTCATTCAGACTGTCATTACTTACATAATAGACTCTTGTATTAGTTTCTTTGTTGCACTTTTATAGCTTCCAATTTCTCCCCCTTTCCAATCTATTTACATATAACTATAGAAATTATAGCCTTTAAAGCATAAGTCTAACCTCAATACTCCCATGCATCAAGAATATTTCCAATGGTCTTCTGGGATAAATTTTATTTTTTTTTAATATTGGTCTTAAAAACTCTAAAATATGCATTACAAAGCTATTGTACCTTATCATGCCTTCTATGTTCTGGCTAAATTGGTTTTCTAAACTTAGCATTCTAATTCTCTAATCATGGATAGATTGGCTCTATGGACCTAGAATGTGTTTTCTCCTTTTCTCTATTTCCTAGATTCCTGATTTAGTATAAAACTCAATTTGTTTACTACCTCCTGCCCTTTACTGTTCCCTGTCATCATTAAAGTCCTTTCACTCTTAAAATTATCATGCACTATACTTGCCTATATAATATATACGTATACACACATGTAAGTATATTTATATACATATATAAGTATATATATGAATATCTACATATCTATATGTATATATATACATATATGTATATATATATATATATATATATATATATATATATATATATATATATATATATATATATATATATTTCTCTCCACCTAATGGAAGAATGTTAACTATCCAAAAAGAGCTGCCATTTTTCCTTTTGTCCAGACCTCAAACACTGAACTAATAAGCCCAGGGACTGATTTAACAAGTACAGAGATCAGAGAATTTGTCATACCTATGTTAAAAAATTGATCCAGGAAAATCTTCAGATATAAATCAACTCCAAATTGCTATAAGTATTTATGTAAAGGGATTTCATGAAACTATACTCATCAACTAATCAAGTTTATAAATTCATAGATTCAATGATAGCTTTTACCTCAACCATTGAATAGAAGCTGAAAATGAGTCATAAAAACCTAGAAACCGAGTTCAAAACGTTCACTGTACTTTCAGACAAAACTAAACATTGGGAAGAAAATTTATTGACATTCTGGTAAATTATTTGCTCTATTAAGCTCTGACTTTTAGCTGTTAATGTTTTTCTTTTATTTTCCTCTTTTTATTTTTAGTATGCCTTAGACAATCTTTCTGGAAGAAGTACAATCCATCAGGAAATCCTAAAGACCAAGAAAGAGTTGACTATGTGTTCTCAGCAATGAAGTAATGGATATGCTCAAATTATTCATGGAGAAGTGTTCTTCAGATGCACCAAGGTTAACTACCCTTTATATTAATCAAGATTATTGGGTGCTCATTAAAATAATCAGGGAAGAATTATGATAAACTTCATTTTAAAAAGTACTTAAGAAAGGTTTATTGAATGGAAGAATGAATTAATAAATGTATGAACAAGTGAATGGAATTTCCATTAAACTTTTCCTTTCTTTAATCACATTAATAAAAGAAACTTTGCTAACAAGTTCAAATCTACACAAATAATGTAACTAATGTGTTACTTATAATGTAATAATACAAATATAAATAACTCCAAATTGTCTGCCATCTTTCCTCTATCATAGCACATTCTTTGACAAATTCTTGAACATGTTTCTAATCACAGTTATGTTTCCTTTTCTAATGTTGAACATAAATATAGTCTTTAATATTATATGATGTAAAATAAAAATGGATTTCCTAGGTGAAATTTATATTGTTGTTCCTTCATACATACTTTATCATCTTCAAATAATCCAATTTTTCAAACTATGTTGTGTCTAGATTATTGAAAAGAGCACACAGGCTTATTCAGTGCTATCAGACTATATCTTTCCAATATAAGGTAAAGAGTTATGAAAATGAAATTTCTTTACATAAGTATATATATATATATATATATATATATATATATATGCATTTATGAACTGATGCTGAGTGAGATGAGCAGAACCAGAAAAACACTGTATATCCTAACAGTAACATGAGGATGATGATGATCAACCTTGATGGACTCACTCATTCCATCAGGGCAACAATCTGGGACAATTTGGGGATCTCTGCAATGGAGAATATCATCTGTATCCAGAGAAATGACTGTGGAGCATGAACAAAGAACAAGGATTACCTTAAATTTAGGGGGAAATACCTGATATTTTATTATATGATCTTGTTATCCCTTATACTTTGTATTTGTTCCTTATGGATATAATTTCTCTCTCATCACACTCAATTTGGATCAATGTATACCATGGAAACAATGTAAAGACTAACAGACTGCCTTCTGTGAGGGGTGGGAGGAGGGAAGTAAGATTAGGGGGAAAATTGTAAAACTGAAAATAAATAATATAATAAAAAAGAAATTATTAAGGGGAAAAAGATATGCATATATATCCATAAACACAAATATACACATGTGCATGAATTTTTATTTATGAATAGACATATATTTTAAGAAGCAAATATGACAAGAATTTTCTTCCTCTTCTATCAAGCTATTTGTATTAAATATCATTACTATTTTTTAAATTAAAATTTATTTTTTATTAAAGATGTTGAGTTTTACATTTTTCCCCCAAACTTGCTTCCCTCCCCCTCCCCCCCACAGAAAGCACTCTGTCAGTCTTTACTTTGTTTCCATGTTGTACCTTGATCCAAATTATGTGTGAAGAAAGAGAAATCATATCCTTAAAGAGAAGTCATAAGAGGTAACAAGATATCTCTTTTTTTTTTAAATTAAAGGGAGCAGTCCTTGTACTTTGTCCAAACTCCACAGCTCCTTATCTGGATGCAGATGGCACTCTCCTTTGCAAACAGCCCAAAATTATTCCCGATTGTTACACTGATGGAATGAGCAAGTCCTTCAAGTTTGAACATCACTCCCATGTTGCTGTTAAGGTGTACAGTGTTTTTCTGGTTCTGCTCATCTCACTCAGCTTCAGTTCATGCAAATCCCTCCAGGTTTCCCTGAAATCCCATCCCTCCTGGTTTCTCATAGAACAATAGTGTTCCATGATATACATATACCACAGTTTGCTAAGCCATTCCCCAATTGAAGGACATTTACTGGATTTCCAGTTCTTTGCCACCTAAAACAGGGCTGCTATAAATATTTTAGTACAAGTAATGTTTTTACCCTTTTTCCTCATTTCTTCAGGGTATAGAACCAGTAGTGGTATTGCTGGGTCAAAGGGTATGTACATTTTTGTTGCCTTTTGGGCATTGTTCCAAATAGTTCTCCAGAAGGGTTGGATGAGTTCACATCTCCACCAACAGTATAATAGTGTCCCAGATTTCCCACATCCCTTCCAACAATGATCATTATCCTTCCTAGTCATACTGGCCAATCTGAGAGGTGTGAGGTGGTACCTCAGGGAAGATTTAATTTGCATTTCTCTAATAATTAATGATTTAGATCATTTTTTCATATGGCTATGGATTACTTTGATCTCCTCATCTGTAAATTGCCTTTGCATATCCTTTGACCATTTGTCAATTGGGGAATGGCTTTTTGTTTTAAAAATATGACTCAGTTCTCTGTATATTTTAGAAATGAGTCCTTTGTCAGAAATATTGGTTGTAAAGATTGTTTCCCAATTTACTACATTTCTTTTGATCTTGGTTACATTGGTTTTATCTATGCAAAAGCTTTTTAATTTAATGTAATCGAAATCATCTAATTGGTTTTTGGTGATGTTCTCCAACTCTTCCTTAGTCATAAACTGTTCCCCTTTACATAAATCTGACAGGTAGACTAGTCCGTGATCTTTTAATTTGCTTATACCATTGTTTTTTATGTCTATGTCCTGTAACCATTTGGATCTTATCTTGGTAAAGGGTGTATGGTGTTGGTCTAATCTAAGTTTCTTCCATACTAACCTCCAATTTTCCCAGCAATTTTTATCAAAGAGGGAGTTTTTATCCCAATGGCCAGTCTCTTTGGGTTTATCAAACACCAGATTATTATAATCATCTCCTGCTTTTAGACCTAGTCTATTCCACTGGTCCACCATTCTATTTCTTAGCCAATACCAAACAGTTTCGATGACTGATGCTTTATATTATAATTTTAGATCTGGTAGTGCTAAGCCACCTTCTTTTGCACTTTTTTTCATTAAGCTCCTGGCAACTCTTGACTTTTTTATTTCTCCATATGAATTTACTTACAATTTTTTCTAACTCATTAAAGTAATTTTTTGGAATTTTGATTGGTAGGGCACTAAACAGATAGTTTAGTTTTGGTAGAATTGTCATTTTTACTATATTAGTTCTACCTATCCATGAGCAGTTGATATTTGCCCAGTTATTTAAATCTGATTTAATTTGCGTGAGAAGTGTTTTATAATTGTTTTCAAAAAGATTCTGAGTCAGTCTTGGCAAATCGGTTCTCAAATATTTTATATTGTCTGAGGATTCTTTGAATGGGATATCTCTTTCTAGCTCTTCCTGCTGTGGATTGCTAGACATATATAGAACAGTTTAGGATTCATGAGGGTTTATTTTATAACCTGCAACTTTGCTAAAATTGCTAATTGTTTCCAGTAGTTTTTTAGATGATGTCTTGGGATTCTCTAGGTAGACCATCATGTCATCTGCAAAGAGTAAGACTTTTGTCTCTTCCTTCCCAATTCTAATTCCTTTAATTTCTTTTTCTTCTCTAATTGCTGATGCTAACATTTCTAATACAATATTGAATAGTAGTAGTGATAATGGGCACCCTTGTTGCACTACTGATCTTACTGGGAATGCCTCTAGCCTCTCCCCATTGAATATAATTCTTGTTGATGGTTTCAGATAAATACTGCTAATTATTTTAAGGAACAGTCCATTTATTCCTACACCCTCTTGTGTTTTCAATAGGAATGGATGCTGTATTTTGTCAAAAGCGTTTTTCAGCATCTATTGATAAAATCATATGATTTCTGATCGGGTTGTTGTTGATATAATTGAGTATACTAACAGTTTTACTAATATTGAACCAACCCTGCATTCCTGTAATAAATCCTACTTGATCATAATGTATTATCCTAAGTGATGACTTGTTGTAATCATTTTGCTAAGATTTTATTTAGGATTTTTACATCTATATCAATCAGGGAGATAGGTCTATAATTTTCTTTCTCTGTTTTAATTCTTCCTGATTTAGGTAACAGTACCATATTGGTTTCATAGAAAGAGTTAGGCAGAGTTCCATCTTTCCCTATTTTTCCAAAGAATTTATATAGGATTGGAACCAATTGTTCCTTAAATGTTTGGTAGAATTCACTTGTGAATCCATCAGGCCCTGGAGATTTTTTTTTAGGGAAATCAGTAATGGCTTGTTGAATTTCTTTTTCTGAGATAGGGTTGTTTAGGTATTTAATCTCTTCTTCATTTAACCTGGGCAACTTATATTTTTGTAAATATTCATCCATTTCACTCAGATTATCTAATTTATTGGCATACAGTTGGGCAAAATAATTTCCAATTATTGCTTTAATTTCCTCCTCATTGGTGGTGAGTTCACCTTTTTCATTTATGATACTAGCAATTTGGTTTTCTTCTTTCTTTTTTTTAATCAAATTGACTAGAGGTTTATAAATTTCATTGGTTTATTTTCATAATACCAACTTTTGGTTTTATTTATTAATTCAGTAATTTTTTGCTTTCAATTTTATTAATTTCTCCTTTATTTTTTAGAATTTCTAATTTGGTACTTAATTGGGGATTTTTGATTTGTTTTTTCTCTAATATTTTTAGTTGCATGTTTAGTTCATTGATTTCCTCTTTCTCCAATTTATTCATATAAGCATTTAGAGCTATAATATATCCCCTGAGAGTTTCTTTGAATGAATCCCATAGGTTTTGGTATGTTGTTTCATTATTATCATTATAGAGGATAAAATGGTTAATTCTTTCTATAATTTGTTTTTTGGTCCACTCATTTTTTAAAATGAGGTTATTCAGTTTCCAATTTTTTTCTGGGTCTATATCTCCTTGGCCCAGTATTGCATATGACTTTTATTTCATTGTGATCTGAGAAAGATGTATTCACTATTTCTGCCTTTTTTTCATTTGATCATTAGGTTTTTATGTCCTACTACATGGTCAATTTTTGTATAAGTTCCATCTACTGCAGAGGAAAAAGGTATATTCCTTTCTATCCCCATTCAGTTTCCTCCATAAGTCTACCATATCTAATTTTTCTAACAGTCTATTTACCTACCTAATTTCTTTCTTGTTTGTTTTATGATTCAATTTATCTAGATCTGATAGTGGGAGGTTGAGGTTTCCCACAAGTAGAGTTTTGCTGTCTATGTCTTTCTATCATTCTTTCAGCTTCTTCTCTAAGAATTTGCATGCTGTCCCACTGGGTGCATATATATATTCAATATTGAAATGACGTTATTGTCTATGGTAACTTTTAGTAGAATAAAATTTCCTTCCTTATCTCTTTTAACACTATCTATTTTTGCTGCTGTTTTGTCTTAGATAAGGATTGCTACCCCTGCTTTTTTTACTTCAGCTGAAGTAAAATATATTTTGCTGCAGCCTTTTACCTTTACTCTATATGCATGTCTCTGCTTCAAATGAGTTTCTTGTAAGCAGCATATTCTAGGATTCTGGTTTTTAATCCACTCTGCTATTTGCTTATGTTTTAAGGGAGAGTTCATCCCATTCACATTCAAGGTTCTGATTACTAATTCTTTATTGCCCTCCATGCTATCTTCCCAGTGTTTGCCCTCCTATATCACGTCCTCCCCTTCCTTTCCCCTTTCCCTTTTTCCCTTTTCCCTTCCCTTCTATTTGTTAATTCTCCCACTCCCCTTCCCTTTCTCTGCCCCCATCCCCTTTTCCCCTTTTAATAGTTGAAAGGTTGGATGTTTTATAAGTTAACTGAGTATGTGTAGGTTTATTTTAAGCCAAGTCTGATGAGAAGAAGATTCAGGTGTTTCTCCCCTGGTCCCTTCTTCCCCACTATTACCATAGGTATTTTGTAACTCTTAGCGTAATGAGATTTACCCCATTCAATCCCCTCCCTCATCCCATCTCTTTCCTGTCCCCCTTTTTAGGGCAGTAGTGTTTTTTTTTTAGATCATTCTATCTAAGTCATAGAAAATTCTATGTTTCTGTCCCTTTTAGTTCAGTATATTCTATCGAATAGAGTCAAAATTCCTGAGAGTTATTAGAGTCTTTCTCCCAAGTGGGGTTAAAGCTAGTTACATCCCATTAGATAGTAGTCTCATGGATAGGTCATGAATGTCCATCCTTTCTGGCTAGGTGTATTCTCTCTGTTAGAATTACATTTCTCAAGGTTTATGAGAATCTTTTTTTTTTACCCCCATGCTGGGATATAACCAGTTTCAACTTACTGGATTGCAATTTTTTTTCCTTTTACCGCCCCCCCTCTTTTTTACCTTTTCTTGTGTCTCTTAAATCTCCTGTTTGATGCCCCAATTTTCTGTTTAACTCTGGTCTTTTCATCAGAAATTTTTGGAATTTTTCCATTTCATTAAATCTCCATCTTTTTCCCTGGAAGAGAAGGCTCAGCTTTGCAGGAAAGTAGATTCTTGGCTGTATTCCAAGCTCCCGTGCTCTTCAAAATATCTCCTTCCAGGCCCTTCGATCCCTTAAATTTGACGCATCCAGGTCCTGCATGATCCTTACTGTGGCTCCTTGATATTTAAATTGTTTCTTTCTGGCTGCTTGCAGGATTTTCTCTTTTAATCTGATAGTTCTGCAGTTTGGCCACAACATTCCTTGGTGGTTTTTTTTTAGGATCTTTTTCTGTTGGGGATCAATGTACTCTTTCAATAACTACTTTGCCCTCCAATTCCATGATATCCAGGCAGTTTTCCATCACTAGATCCTGTAATATTAAGTCCAAGCTTTTTTTTTCTCTTCAATGTTTTCAGGAGATCCTATAATTTTCAGGTTGCCCCTCCTCGATCAATTCTCGAGGTCAGTGGTTTTGTTGATGAGATATTTTACATTTCTTCTATTTTTTTTCTATTTTTTGATTTTGTTTAACTGAGTCTTGCTGTCTCATGGAGTCATTAGTTTCTGTAGACTCCATTCTTTTCTTGGGGGAGGAGTTTTCTTCATTAACCTTTTGCAACTCCTTTTCCAGTTGGTCAGTTGTACTTTTGAAAGAGCTTTCCATTTGACCAATTGAGGTTTTGAGAGAATTAATTTCTTTTTCAGTTGCCCATTTGAAGATCTGAGAGATTTGTTTTCTTGTTGCAAGGTATTAATTGTCTCCCCCAAATTTTCTAGTTGGTTTTTAAACTCCTTCCTTATTTCTTCAAGGAAGTCTTTCTGTCCTGAAAACCAGATTATATTTTCCTCAGAGGTTCCAGGTCTCTCTGAGTTAGTGTCTTTCCCTTCCAAGAATTTTTCTATGGATCCACCTTTCCACTGACCCTTCTTCATTTTTTCCGAGACCTGAGTTTTGGAGGGGCTTATTCACAGGGGGCTTGGGATCACTAAAGGCTTTACTCACTGAGTGTGGTTTCTCTGGCTGGCCAGTAGGAGGTGCTGGTTGCTTTCTCTGGAGTGTCTGTGACCTTGGTTGAGGCCCTCTCCCTTTCCTCGAAGGGAGGAGTTGGAGGTATGGAATTATTTTGCCTTCAATCAATGGTGGGCTCTATCTTGGCCTGAGGTCATTCCTCAGCTGGTCTGGTTCTTCTGCTCACACACCTGGGCCTGATGCAGAAGTAGTTTGCATTTGTTTGTTAAGGGAGAAGTCTGAGTGGTAATGGGACTCAGACAAGAGGAGCCCAGGGATGGTGTCCACAGCTCCCCTGCTCCAGAATTCTCCCCCCCAGCCCTGTCCACGATCTCCAGGGGGACAGCTCCAACAGCAGCATCTCTGCTCCCCTGCAGACTCACACACCGGCGGTCCAGCCCCACCTCTGTTCCAGGAGGTCCGGCTCTTGGGCTCTCAGACTTCAGATTCCAATTCAGCTGCTACTCTGCTTGATTGGGGCTGATCCTACCTCTGGGCCCAGACTCACCCTCCTGAATTCAGCCACAGCTCCTGCTGGAGATAAATCCTGAGGTAGATGTACTTTCTCTTGGCTTTTTTTTCCTGGGTTTTTTTTTTTTTTTTGAGTTGGATTTCTTTTAAGAGGTTTGTTTCATGTGATAGAAAGGGAAGAGATCAGGAGACTTTAGAACTGTGCCTTTCTTCTCTCCCGCCATCTTGGCCACTCATTTACTATTTCACCCCTGGAAATGGCTATCCGATTGCTTTCTGAGAAAAAATGTCATTAAAGTTCCTGCCCTTTGAGCAGTACCCTAAAATATCTGGTGAATTGGGGACTGTGAAGTGTCTAATGATGTGGGCAAAACCTGTCTTTGTGCTAATACAGTCTCTGAAGTGTCTAAATGATGTGGGAGAAACCTCCTTTTGCTGATCCAAGGATCATTGAAACCAGTAGGCAGCTCTCAATTAGCAGATAAATCCAAATCTTTTTGACCTAAGGAAAGCTCTACAGTTCTTGTTAGCGTACTTAAGGGAATTGGAAATATCTATCTGTGAACTTCTGCTAAAGTATTATAAATGTTTGCATAATGTCAATATCTCTATGACTTTTGTTAATATTTAAAAGAAATAAACTACGCTTTGTTAAAGTTAAGATTTTTTGGAATTCGGGCCAAGATGGGAGAGAGAAGACAAGCACTGTGTTAATCTCCTGATCTTCCCTCATAAATAATATGAAACAGAACTCTTAGAAATCCAATCAATAAAACCCAGAAAGAGAAGCTAGGAGGAGAATATTTACCTCAAGGTTTGACTTCTGGATATCATGGGTGAGCCTGGGTGTAGAGGGCAGACTCTTCCGGCAGCACAGGACAGGGTGTGAGCCTGAGAACCTGAGAGCCTGAGAGTGGGACTGGCCTGATCTGCTACACGGGCAGGGGTCAACTGGGGAGCCAGAGGCATTGGTGGAGGTGCTCATGGTCGGGGGCTTGCAGGCTGGGTTGGAGGGTGAGTTCCAGGGCAGGAGAGTTGCAGACATGGATCCTTGGGCTACTCTGATCCAGAGGAACTCAGAGTCCATACCTTCATTTCAGCTGAGGCCTTTTCCCAGAACATAGTCACAGCCCAACTCTAACCAAGGCTCAGATGTCAGCAGTAGAGATTCCTCAAATGTGAATAGTGAAAGCATTTACCTAGCCCATTATTCAACGAAAAAGTATTCAGCAGCTTCAAGCCAAGGGAGAAGGCCTGAAGTGAAGGGCACAGACACTCCAGAAAAAGCAAACAGCACAGCTTACTGGCCAGCCCACTTGGAATTACTAGACCCAGTGACTAAAGCCTCTAGGGATCTCAACACCAAATCTCTATGAACCAACCCCTCCCCAACACAAAGGCTTAGTAAAATGAAGAAAGACCAGCTGAAAGGAGTGTCCACAGAAAAATTCCTAGTAGGAAAAGACACTAACTAAGAGAAACCAAGAACCTCTGAGTAGAATAGGACCTGGTCTCCAGCACAGAAAGACTTCCTTGAAGAAATGAGGGAGGAGTTTAAAAATGAATTGGAAAATGTGGGAGAGAAAATTAACAACTTCCAACAAGAGAACAAATTCTTTGAAAATACAACTGGACAAATACAAAATGAGAATTACTCTCTCAGATCCTCAATTGGGCAAAGGGAAAAGTAAAATAATTTTCTCAAAAGCTCAATTGGTAAAATGAAAAATTCTTACAAAAATAGAACTGACCAATTTGGAAAGGAGATGCAAAAGGTAAATGAAGAAAATTCTTCTCTAAAAAAAGTTTGTTAAACTAATGACTTCATGAGACAGCAAGAGACTATTAACCAAAACTAAAAACTTGAAAAAATAGGAGAAAATATAAAATATCTCATCAGCAAAACCACTGACCTCGAAAATAGATAGAGAAGGGACAAGCTGAGAATTACTAGTTTTCCTGAAAACATCAAAGAGAAAAAAAAAAGTCTGGACTTAATATTACATGATTTAGTGATGGAAAACTGTCCTGATATCATGGAAGCAGAGGGCAAAATAGCTATTGAAAGAATACATTATTCTTTTTTTGAAAGAGACCCTAAAATGAAAACACCAAGGGACATTGTGGCCAAATTACAGAAGTAACAGATAAAAGAGAATATCCTGCAAGTAGCCGGAAAGAAACAATTTAGGTACCAAGGAGCTACAGTAAGGATCATACATGACCTTATTGCATCAATATTAAGAAATCAAATAGCCTGGAATTATATATTCTGATGAACAAGTGAGGTTGGAATGCAGCCAAGAGTCCATTACCCAGAAAAGTTGAGCCTTCTCTTCCAAGGGAAAAAAATAATGGACATTTAACAAAATGGGAGATTTGCAACATTTCTGGATGAAAAGACCAGAGCTTAATAGAAAATTTGGATGTCAAACAGGAGGCTCAAGAGGCATGAAAAAGGTAAAAATAAAAAAAAAAAAGAGTGAAAGAAAAAATATCGTATCCAATAAGATGAAAAACGGGCTATATCACCACCTGGGAGAAAGATGCTCATAACTCTTGAGAATTGAAACTCTATTAGGGAGAATATAATTAGCTAGAAGTGATGGACCCTCATGACTCATCCATGAGACTGCTATCCAGTAAGATGAAATTTGCTGTAGCCCTACTTGGGAGAAAGACTTTAATAACTCTTGAGAATTGTAACTCTATTAGAGAGAATATAATTATCCAGATATGATGGACACTTATGGCATTTGTGTGACTCAGAATAATTTAAAAACAATACCTCCTTAAACAAATGGGACAATAAGGAGATTAGAGGAAGGAAGGGATTGAATTGGGGTAAATCTTATTACATTTATAGGTACAAAAGACCTATTATATAAGAGGGGAATAAGGGAGGAGTAAAAAACATCTGAATCTTCCACTCATGAGACTTGGCTTAAAGTTAACTTACATAAATACTCAGTAAAGTTAAAAAACATATCTTACCTTTCAAGTATTAAAAGGGAAAATGGGAGGAAGGAGCAGGAAGGGGTAGAAAAAGGGGTGCTAACAGAAGGAAGGGAAGGAAGAAGGAGAAAAGGGAAAGGGGAAAGAAAGTGGATGGGTATCAATATAGGAGGGCAAACACACTGAAGGGACCAGTATTTAGAAACAAAATATTGGGGAACATTGATCAAGAGGAAAAAGCCAAAAAGTAGAATGAAAACATGGAGGCAAATAAAGAATTAGTAATTATAAGTTTGAATGTGAATGGGATGAACTCTCTCTTAAAAATATGTGAATAGCAGAATGGATTTAAAAGCAGAATCTTACAATATGCTGCTATAAGAAACTCATTCGAAGCAGAGGGATACATACAGATTAAAGTTAAAAAGTTGTAACAAAACATATTTTGCTTCAGCTGAAGTGAAAAACTCAGGAGTAGCAATCCTTATCTCAGACAAAGCAAGTGCAAAAATAGATAGCATTAAAAGAGATAAGGAAGGGATATATGTCTTCCTAAAAGGTACCATAGACAATCAAGTAATTTCAAAAATAATTATCTATGCACCCAATGGGATAGCATCCAAAAACTACAGGAAAACATAGACAACAAAACTCTACTAGTGGGAGACCTCAATATCCCATTCTCAGATTTAGATAAATCTAATCATAAAATAAATAAGGAGGAAGTTAAGGAGGTAAATAGATTGTTTAGAAAACCTAGATATGATAAACTTATGGAGGAAAATGAATGGCTATAGAAAGGAATATACCTTTTTTCTAGAAATTTATGCCACTTTCACAAAAATTTACGATGTACTAGGGCATAAAAATCTAATGATCAATTGCAGGAAGGCAGAAATAGTGAATACATATTTCTCAGATCATAATGCATTAAAATCATATGCAATATTAGGCCAGAGATATATAGACCCAAAACTAATTGGAAACTAAATAACCTCATTTTAAAGAATGAGTGGCTCAAACCACAAATTATAAAAAGACCTAATTATTTTATCCTACATAAAGACAACAATGAACCAACATACCAAAACCTATGGGAAACACTCAAAATGGTTACCAGGGAATATATTATATCTTTAAATGCTTGCATAAATAAATTAGAGAAAAAAGGAAATCAATGACTAAATATGCAACTAAAATAAATTAGAGGAAAGAACAAATTAAAAACCACCAATTAAAAACCAAATTAGGGGGCAGCTAGGTGGCATAGTGGATAAAGCACCAGCCCTGGAGTCAGGAGTACCTGGGTTCAAATCCGGTCTCAGACATTTAATAATTACCTAGCTGTGGGGTCTTGGGCAAGCCACTTAACCCCATTTGCATTGCAAAAAAAAACTAAATTAGAAATTCTAAAAATTAAAGGAAAAAGTAATAACATCAAACTAATAAAGAAAACCAAGAATTGGCTTTATGAAAAAAATAATAAAATTGAAAAACCTCTGGGCAATTGGATTAAAAAAAGAAGAAAACAAAATTGCTAGAATCATAAATGAAAAGGTGAACTCACCATTAATGAGGAAGTAATTAAATTAATAGTTCTGAATTATGTT